>NC_083777.1:9227500-9282500 GCF_963514075.1 Conger conger
CAACTATACAACTGCGAACATCATGTATACAATGTGTCAAAAACACACACACAGATACTGCAGAAAAGCAGGGTAAATGAGGGCAGCCTGTAGCGTAGTGGTTAAGGTACATGACTGAGACCCGTGAGGTATCTCCTCGGTGGTTCGATCCCCGGTGTAGCCACTAAAAGGATCCACACAGCCATTGGGCCCTTGAGCAAGGCCCTTAACCCTGCATTACTCCAGGGGAGGATTGTTTCCTGCTTAGTCTAATCAACTGTACCTCACTCTGGATAAGAGCATCTGCCAAATGCCATTAATGTAATGTAATATAATGTACAAATGTAAACAATAGGAGTACAATAATCTGTCTGAAGTTCAAAAGCTGCATACAGTTGGGCATTTCAGTTTTAACAATGTGAAAATAAATAAACAAGTATGCAGATAATAAACAAAGTTTGTGATAATAAAATGATAAATACCAATATAAATTTAGATTAATGCATGAGCAGAAGTGTGGGGCTCAGCCATGCATCATCCGTGTCCCTTGGGTACGAGTGAAAGGAGGAGGAGTTAGTTCAGCCTTCAGCCAATCAGAGCGCAGTACCGGGAGCCTTACAGGAGAGAGGGAGTGCTGAGACTCATCAAACAAGCGGATTTCTAACAGTTCGGACAAGCGAGCATATGGCAGCACAAACTGTTCAGGGCTTTGTTTTTGTCATTTCTTTATATCTGTTCATAATTTTACAGTGAAACACAAGTTTGTGAAAATAATGTTTACAAATTAGAACTACCTTGTGGGTGCTTGTACCGCATGTTTCAGGAAGAGTGCTCGCAAAACTCCGTGTGGCGAGCCAGACTCTAAAAACGCTTGTCAATATCACCTATTACCGAGGAGTTTTTTTCAAATTTTACATTTCCAGGTAAATCTTTTTTAAAGATTAATTTTTCCTCCCACACTCAAAACTATTCACAAACATAAATAAAAATACTTCAAGAATTAAATTGTAACTCTCCAGCTGTGTGCTGCTAATATAAATTAGCGATGGACAAGCCTCCTCCAAGTAATTAATAAATGCAATTTATAAGGAATGTTAACTAACAATTTAATGCTTTGTGGGCAGCAGCCAAACTGATTAAATAATAATTAGAGCGTATTCCTAGGGAAAGGGGATTTGAAGCGGCGTCGGAATATGAAGTCGGCGGCGTAGGAGCGGGCCGCAGTTACAGATATTACATGAAAGCCTGCCATCTCCTCCTTGACACCAGCTTGCTCTGGCAGTGATCAGAGGAGGCGCGGGGAGAGACAGCCGGAACAATGAGCCCCAACGCGGCCCACGGAGGGGCGGCAGCCTGGCACCCGGCCCCGGGAAGGCAAACAGGGGGGGGCGGGGGGGGGGGAGCGCGCTCGCCGGTGTGGAAACGGGGCCCCGGGCCCCGGGGCCTTTGAGTGCGGGCTGAGCGTGCGCGATTTGCCCGCCTTTGAAACCCCGCTACATTAAAACCCCCTGTTTGTCAGGAGTCGGGTGGGAATAAAGGTACTCGTGCAAACAAATAAAGCTTCTAATTGTTGCCCCTCTCTCTCTGCATACAGTAGACACATTTTTTTAAATCGTATTTATAACTGAAGTGGGGCTATGCTTCCCCTCTGATAACCTATGTTAGTATGGCATTTTTCTGAACCTGGCTGTTTTGTTCTTTTTTTATTATTTGGTGTAGACTTATTTTTTAGACTTATTGGTCTTCTGCTGCTGTAGCCTATCTTCTTAGGGGTTTGATGCGTTGTGTGTTCAGAGATGCTCTCCTGCATACCACTGTTGTAATGTGTGGTTATTTGTGTTACTGTCACCTTCCTGTCAGCTTTGTCCAGTCTGGCCCTTCTCCTCTGACCTCTCTCATTAACAACACGTTTCTGCCCGCGGACCTGCTGCTCACTGGGTGTTTTTTGTTTTTCACACCATTCTCTGCAAACTTGGGAGGAAAATCAAACCTTGTCTGGCACCAACAATCATTCCACAGTCAAAGTCACTTTGATCACATTTCTTCCCCATTCTGACATTTGGTCTGAAAAGCAGCTACACTTCTTGACCATGTCTGCATGCTTTTATGTATTTAGTTGCTGCCACATGATTGGCTGATTAAATATTTGCATTAACAAGCTGGTGTTCGGGTCTACCTAATAAAGTGCTCACTGAGTGTATATGCATTTATTTTCATTAGCAGCAGTTTAGCCAAGCATAGGAAGGTCATGTGACTGTAGCAATTATCTGGCTAATGCGTATATGTGGACCAAGTGCTAAGAACCCTGGCTCTGTTGTGATTTTGCACCAGACAGAAACACACAGCTGCTTTAATCTGGCACTGATTCAACAGTGTCTCCATCCCTTAAGATACAGTAGCTTGGGTAAATGTGCATAGCCTGCAATACATTTCTAGTATTCCTGCTCTTCAGAAATCATTGTCAAGTCATTGCTCATTGTTTCTGTAAGGTTTTGGCCAAATTGAATGCAAGCTACATATGACAGTTGCTACATATTAAAATGTGTATGTGAATGGCAACAATTAAATCTACTCACATATTTTTGGGATTATGTTGAATGGTGATGTTTTGAAGGGTCATCGTTATTGGGGACCGCAGAAATCCGCAGGCCACATAAGTTTAAACAGACACAGTAAAACAGTAGCTGTATACGTTCCAATCCAATTGAAATTCATAGCATGAACAGGATATCGGCTAAAAGCTACGGAACGCTACACCCCGGCTCCGTTTGGGAATAAAACTTGCAGACGCCTAACTGTTAGCAGAGGCGGTACAGCATGGGTGTGCATGGGACTCTGCAGTAAACAGACGGGGGCGGTCGACACAGAGGGGCCCACGACGAGGCCCTCTGGGGCCACGGCCCTCGCCCGCATCCCCGAAACACCCCAAAACGCGTCCCCGAATCCGCCGGCATCACTCCCTTCCCCGTCTCCCGCCTAATCAAGATTCGTCTTCCAGACTTTTCCGATAGGCCACGTACGTTCCTGCACCAGAGAGGTGGGAGAGGAGGAGGAAGAGGGGTGGGGTGGGGCGGGGTGTAAAATCCTTCCCAGGCTGCCTCTCTGTAGGCCGTGTGGCTTCCGTTCGTCCCCCAGGAGCGACAACACGGCGCATGAAGGCTACACAGGAGGCGGCTGTAAGCCCTGGGAGAGTCCCGGGCGCCCCAAAGCCACGCAGCTGCTGTGGGTTTTAACTCAGTCCTGATGGAAATGCGTGTTTTATCTCCTCCGCGCCGGAACGGGAGACGCACCTCTGTGTTTATTTCATCCTGTGTGCAGCCTCACGGTGCAGTGGCCCTCTGGGGGCCAGGGGGGCTTTGTTTGGGGGGAGACAGGCGAGGGGGGCTTCATTTGGGGGGAGACAGGCGAGGGGGGCTTCATTTGGGGGGAGACAGGCGAGGGGGGCTTCATTTGGGGGGAGACAGGCGAGGGGGGCTTCATTTGGGGGGAGACAGGCGACGGGGGCTTCGTCTGGGGGGCTGAGCCTCGCGTGGCATTTCAGAACCCGCCCGGTCTCCCGGCTTCACCCTGGTACCAGCTCCCTCTCATAACCCCGGGAAGAACATAAAACCTAAACTTGTGAATTTTCCGCAGGAACTAATACAGCAAGTGGCAAAGACTTTCTGTATTATTGACAAGTTCCTCTCTCTCAATTGGCTGGTTCCCGATTCCTTTCTGCATGAGATCCCAGAGATTCTGACAGCCAATCGGACTGACCGACCCCGGCCCTCCGTGTGTGTTATCTCCGTGTCTGAAGGATGCTGAAGAGCAGCCGTCCTGTTGAACATTAGACCCCACAATGTGAGACGATTCTGACGTGGCTTACAGCGATGTTGTTAGTACTTTATGTGGCCTCGGTCCTGTTCCGCTCATTAAGAGAACAGAGTGTGTGATTTCCTCTCAAAACCGCAGGGGGTCAATATTTTTATGGTAATCATGCGATGAATGCTAAGCAAAAAAAAAAATTCTGAAGCTGTTTTTATCATCATGATTATAACTGTTTTGATTATGATTATCATTCTCAACAGCAGCAGCAGCAATAGCGGTGGCACTGGGACGGTATATATAGTAGCGGTTGTAGCCACGGCGCTGAGAAAGGTTACATGCAGTCTTACAGAAATGATAAACAAAGGAAGAAGAATTTTCTTTGTGAATTAGCATATGAAAAAGCAAAGCGAAAAATAGCATACGGTATTTTCAGCGGTTATGAGCCCGAGTCGCCGTCGCAGTGAAACTACACCCCGGCTTGTATGTAAATGTGTATTCGGCATAACACAAACCCCGCATTTCCCTTCTCTCCGGAGCTCTGGGACCGCTCTCGTTACTCCTAAATTTGCCATCAGTACAGAGAGAAACCCTGTAGAGGTTCATTTACAGGGAATGACAGTGTTTGTGTTGTTCCGGGGCCCAGGTAGGGAGGAGGGCAAACGCGGTGTCTGGCTGTCTGTCTGGCTGCAGAGCTCCTCTTCCTTCCCCGCTGCAGAGATGTACAACTCTGACCCTGGCTTACACAGCCGGAGTCATGCTGTGAATCCCATCTAACCAGAAAAACAACTGGAAATTGTTATGCAAATGAATACAGGGGCTGGGTGCTTGCTGGTGTATTTGTGCATGTGTTTTCCTGTGTGTGTGTGTGTGTGTGTGTGTGTGTGTGTGCCTGTGTGTGTGGGTGAGTGTGTGTGTGCGTGTGGGTGAGTGTGTGTGTACGCGCGCATGTGGGTGAGTGTGCGTTTGTGTTTCCACTTACCTGTGTGCATCCATGCATGTGTGTGTGTGTGCCTGCATGTGTGTGGATGTCTTAGTAGCATCATATGGGTTTTTATTTTTGTATCTAAAATGTGTATCCATTAGTAATGAAAGGACAGGAAATCCGGGAGGATATTCTTGGGAAATCTGTGTCGTTGCGTTGCTATATTTATTTCTTTTTTGCCAAGCCCGCAGATAAACCATAGCGCTTTCCAGAAATTATTTGGTACAGTAGCCCATATCATTGAGCGCTCGCATTACATACATTCATTTAGCGCTGGAAGTAACAGCGTGTGATCACCAGCCTCCCCTCCTGCTCTTGAACAACATCGGTGATTCAGCTGAAACATAAAGTGTTGGGGCTCCAGTAGACACCCAGATGCTTCCAGCTTGGTGGAGGTAGTCTTCCGCTGCCTAATAAGAGACCCGCACACTGTGTGATTAAATAATGGCGCCGGAGCTAAAGGAGCCTGGGCGTAATGGCGGTAACACGCAGGTCAGTCACAGTTTAATTGTCATTGCAGTTCGGCGTGAACGTATCAATCCCACGCTGCTTAGCTCGTATCAATCCCACGCTGATTAGCTGGGCAGGAAGCGTAGCGTGAGGGCGTGGTGGGGCCTGCTGACTGGCTGTCAGAACTGCCTCCTGACCGTCAGAACCGCCTCCTGACCGCCAGAACCGCCTCCTGACCGCCAGAACCGCCTCCTGACCATCAGAACCGCCTCCTGACCATCAGAACCGCCTCCTGACCGCCAGCCAGAACCACCTCCTGACCGTCAGAACCACCTCCTGACCACGGCCTCGATGGGCCCGCGGAGGTGAGCGCAGAGGGGAGGGCCGCCCACCCGCCCGCCCGCCCGCCGCGACGGTGATCCGCGGGCACCTTTGTCACTCCGTCAGGCTTCTGTCACTGCACCACCCATCCCTGCAGCTGCACCTACAACACCCTCCACCAGCCCACACCCTATAGCCCACAACCCACACCCTACACCCCAGACCCTACAGCCCACGCCCTACACCCTACACCCTACATCCCACAGCCCACACCCTACAACCCACACCCTACAGCCTACAACCCACAGCCCACACCATACAACCCACACCATACACCCTACAGCCTACAGCCCACACACACCCTGCACCCCATCACCCCCACCCCCCTCCCAAAACCACGGGATGCTCCATACATTCCTTCATCATCCTCTTTAATGCATAATAATATTGATGATAATAAAGTGTCTGTGTAATCTTTCTCCTCCTATCGGAAAGAGACTGAGCACATGTCTCTGACTGTATCACACACAGTATCTGTATTACATAACCTAATCCCATAAATGAATAAAGAGGAGTCATCTGTTCTATTGCTGGTGAAGTGTGTGTTTGTAGCTGTAAGGTATTCACTGTGTGTTTTAAGTCAAGTGAAACATTCACTATAAAAGTTACTTTATTATTGCAGATGATGCTATTTTGCAATAGCTTATATTTAGCAGATCACATGTCTACAATCAAATGGGTTTAAATAAAATATCTGAATATTGGCAATTAACCTACAGTATATCTGAAAGGTAGCATTCCTGTCAATGACAATACATTTCTCTGAGCTATCTAGCCACTCGTCCTCATAAAAAACTCATTACTTCTCTTTTTTAACATATGAATGGTGTCCTTCAATAACAAGCAAAACTGTTAGGTTTTTGTAAAAAAGGGACATTTTAATTGGTAGGCAATAGACATAGAGGTAGACTCCACTCCTCTCCTCCTCATCCAGGTCTCCATTTGGAAATTCCTATCCAGGCTGTACTGCAAGGAAGCGGGTGACTTAATCCTCTGTTAATTACGATATCATTTCCTGCAGCTGAGAGATGTTCATACGTGGTCCGACATGTTCATACTGGGCCTGGGATGTTCATACGGGGTCTGGGATGTTCATACGTGGTCTGAGATGTTCATATGTGGTCTGAGATGTTCATATGTGGTCTGAGGTGTTCATACGGGGTCTGAGATGTTCATACGGGGTCTGAGATGTTCATACGGGGTCTGAGATGTTCATATGTGGTCTGAGGTGTTCATACGTGGTCTGAGATGTTCATACGGGGTCTGGGATGTTCATACGTGGTCTGAGGTGTTCATACGGGGTCTGAGATGTTCATACGGGGTCTGAGATGTTCATACGGGGTCTGGGATGGTCACACAGGTCTGAGGTGTTCATACGGGGTCTGAGATGTTCATACGGGGTCTGAGATGTTCATACGGGGTCTGAGATGTTCATACAGGGTCTGAGATGTTCATACGGGGTCTGAGATGTTCATAGGAGGTCTGAGGTGTTCATACGGGGTCTGAGATGTTCATACGGGGTCTGAAGTGTTCATACGGGGTCTGAGATGTTCATACGGGGTCTGGGATGTTCATACGGGGTCTGAGATGTTCATACGGGGTCTGAGATGTTCATACGGGGTCTGAGATGTTCATAGGAGGTCTGCTTCCTTTTCAGAGCTGGAATAGTTTGGGGTCCAGAACAGAGGGAGGGAGAGAGTGAAAGAGAAGAAAGAAGAGAAAAAAGTTAAAAACATAGTATATACGTAACTTGGGAATAGGATGTGTAATAAGAACCTTGGTTAGGTCCACGATTAAAACACAAAGAAATGTTTTTTTTTAAACACACAAAAAAGTTGAGAACTAGAGAACTATTAAGATCAAGTCCCCTGCAACCATGTATTTCCACCCCCCCAAAAAAATAAAAGATAAAAAATCTTGAACTCTGTAAACGTGCTGAACAGCATTTACTGTAAGGGACTCATTTGTGTTCAGGGTATAATACGACAGGGGCTATACACTGTAGAGAAGGTCTAATGTGACACCAACAGCAGAAACGCTGGACATATTTCACACAAACGCTGCTGCGTGTTAAAAGGGACGGACAGACTCGAGGCCGGCGTTTTCGGGGCTGGCCGACGTCTCTCCGACGCGGCTCCCGGGCAGAGGGCAGCAGTGGACCGGCGAGAGGCTCCCCCGGCCCTCCCCGCCGCGTTGTGTAGATATTAATCCCGCAAAACCACACCGCACTTACAAAGGAAAAAAAAAAAAACTCATTATTGGCCTCATTGAATATGCTCCTCGCCTCAGCTGCTGCAGCCAGTCATACGCGGTAATAGCGGGGAAAAAAAGGTTATCGCATCGCGCGTGTGACTCCAGCTTCGCCGGGCGGGAGGCAGGGACTAGCCAGGAGGTTTATGGCGCTGTAATTGGTAGTTAGTGTGATATTTGTAAGACAAATAGAGCAATCCTCGAGTCGCTCCCCTGGTTCTTTCCTCTCTGGTCTTTACGGCTACCAAAGGGCCTCATTAGAGCCGCGACTAGGCCCTCTCCGCGCGGCGACGGCCCAGGCACGCCCCGGCAACCGGGACAGGAAGTCCTGCTCGCTGTAAAACTGACACCGCTGATAGATGACGCCGTGCCGGAAGACGCCGGAATTTACAAAGAGGAGAGGGCGATTTGGGAGCGCGGCGAACGTCTCCTTGAAGTAGGTCCTCATTACATATCTTAGACCGGGCGCCACCTTATGTTTTATTTAGAGCAGAATTATAATACTTCAGTTTCTCGCTCAGGAATCCTTCCTTTGGTCTGCTGAGAGCATTCTCTGGTTTATATCAACACGGGAGCAATTATTCAAACACACTATTATTCTAGGTATTTATTATCATTATTGTTATTATTATTATTATTATTATTATTATTATTTTAGAGCAGTGCTTTTACAACTGCTATGGTAATAGTGAATGTAACTGTCATTGTCATTATGGTATAGATGCTCCAATAATGCATCTTGCTTGAATGATTGTAATGGTTGCCATTAAAATCTACTTTACAACACGCCACACAGATAATTCACCCCCCCCCCCCCCTTCATTTGGGGGATTCCAGCAAGCCTCTGGAAGGGAACAGCTCCATCTGACCACTGCTGTCCTCAGGGCAGGGCCTGGTGGAGACCCCCCTCTTCTCTGTCTCTCTCTCTCACTCCTCTCTCCTTCTCTACATCACCCCCTGCCCCTTTCTTTCCCTCCATCAGCCCTCTCTACCCCTCCCTCTTCCCCTCTCCTCTCCCTCCTCTCCTCTCCCCATCTCTCCTTGTCCTCTCTCTCCCTCTCCTTCTCTCTCCTCCCTCCTCCCCCTCTCTCTCTCTCTCTCCCCCTCCTCAGTGCAGAGCGTCATAGCGCTCACACACACACACACACACACACAGTTCCTCTTCCGGGCGGTTGGGTGGCTCTAATACAGTGCAGCTGCTTTCTGTCACTCATCTCCCCCGACCCGGCATCAGAGTGTTAGGATGTATCAGAGCGGAGGCCAGGTGTGTTAGCTGCCCCGGCCCTGCCCCCGTGCCCCGTGGAGAGAGTCACAGTGCTCTGTACAGGAGGGAGAATCACAGTGCTCTGTACAGGAGGGAGAGAGAGTCTCAGTGCTCTGTACAGGAGAGAGTCACAGTGCTCTGTACAGGAGGGAGAGTCACAGCACTCTGTACAGGAGAGAGTCACAGTGCTCTGTACAGGAGGGAGAGTCACAGCACTCTATACAGGAGGGGGAGAGTTACAGTGCTCTGTACAGGAGGGAGAGAGTCACAGTGATCTGTACAGGAGGGAGAGAGTCACAGCGCTCTGTACAGGAGGGGGAGAGTCACAGCACTCTGTACAGGAGGGGGAGAGAGTCACAGCGCTCTGTACAGGAGGGAGAGAGTCACAGCGCTCTGTACAGGAGGGAGAGAGTCACAGCACTCTGTACAGGAGGGGGAGAGAGTCACAGCGCTCTGTACAGGAGGGAGAGAGTCACAGAACTCTGTACAGGAGGGAAAGTGAGAGAGAGTCACAGTGCTCTATACAGGAGGGAGAGAGTCACAGCACTCTGTACAGGAGGGGGAGAGAGTCACAGCACTCTGTACAGGAGGGGGAGAGAGTCACAGTGCTCCTAATTATTTAATTTCCATCAGTAATAAAGGGCAAAGTGCTTCAAGGTACTCTTTTCTTTCAAAAGTTAATACATTTGTATTTTTAAAAAAATAAAAACTTCTAAAACATTAATTATTGTTATGTTTTGTATTTATTTATTGCAGAATAGCAGCCATTTTCCCCACTCACTCTAGTGTCCTTCCTGAACGGGGAAGTACAGTTAGAGCTGGCAGTGTGGATTACCACACACTCCGTGAGCCACGCATGCCACACACACTCAAGAAAGGGGCTCGCAGAGACTGCAGCTCTGACCATTTCATACTCTCAGAGAAAATAAACACACCCTCCCATTCTCCGTAGCAATTAGCGCTAGCGCAAATACACCGGGCCGGCACAATGGTCCTCCAAGAACACAGAGAGAAGAAGCAGTTGATAGTGTAAAAAAAAAGCAAACAAATAATGGTTATTTTGACAGTGACGGTCCACCCTTGACCCTACCTGGGCTCGCAGAAAAAAGGGAAATCAGTCACACGTCCTTCTCCTCACTGACAAAAATATTCATTAAAAGCGTTTCTCTGCGCGGCCCTTTTTAATATCTCTCCAGCTTTCGCCCTGCTGAAGGAGGTTCCTGGAGAAGCGCGAGCGTTGTGTAATTATCCCTGGGCTCCCCGCTGCTCTCTGCATATTCCACGCCGGAGAAGAGAGCCACACACACACACACACACGTGCCTCACCCCCACACCCTCACCCTCAAACCCCCACCGCCATCACCGCCACACACGCCCCCCCCCCCAGAGGAAGAAGAGCCTTCTCTTCATTACTGACACACCTGATCCAGCTTGAAAGATTTAGCTGTTATTATGCCACCCCCCCTCCACCCAAAAAAAAAAAAACCTACCAACCCCCATCAGGATTTTCCCTCCTTTTTGCCTCTCCAGGGTTATTTTCATATTCATCGTCTCGCGTTCTTAAACAGTATTTTCTTTCCTGCGTTTCCTCTTTTTCATACGTTTCTCTGAAGGAATGACGATTGTTAACAAACTCAAAGCGTATTTCGCTCGCGAAATACGGAAGGTAACAATTCAGCGGCGGGCGTTTGAAGGCGGAGACGCGCCCTGAGGCTCGGTGTCGTGGTGGACTCCACCTTTGATTACCCGTTTCATGCCTTCCCTCCAGAACACGCGCTACGCCAGCTACCTGGCGGTAAACGCACGAGTTGTCTTTCTGTGGAAGGGTTATGAACTAGTTTCAGTGCGTGCTTACATTTTACAGCACAGCACATACTCAGAATTTTTATTTGGGGGAAATGAACAGATGCACGCAATCAGCAGGTAAAGGGAATTGCATTTATGGCATTACATTATATCACATCTGCAAAACACAACTAGAGTGAAGATTCTGTAGGTTGATATTGGAGCCGAAACAGAATCACTCATTTGGAATAAACACCAATAACCAGATTAAAGGGTTGTTTTCCCATAGATGTATTTATTTATTTATTGCAGTCAGTCTTTAAAGAAAACTGTAGTGTGTTTTCTAGAATTTATTTCATTCTTTTCTTTGGTGAGATGATCACCGTGCCTCTTTTCAAATTGTATTTTTTTTTTCCCCTTTCAGGGTTTCCAACTCCACCAAAAATTCATATTCATCATACATTGTGTCGCCTTTCAGACAAAATGTCTCCCGAGCGGGTCTGTAACACGGCGAGAGTGATGGCCCTGTTCATTACGTGCCCGTCTGTGTGGCAGGGCAGTAATTAGGGTGCCACGTGGCAGCGCGGGGCTCACCAAGGGCCGCCATTCCGGCTCAAGCGCACACAGGGACTTTATTAAAAGTCAGAGACAGATCACAACTGCTAAATGCCCTGGCAAGGTCGGGATCAAGGGCACCCTGTGTAATTAGTATGCTCTTCAGCCTGGGAGGCCATTGTTCCAGCACAATCAAATTAGACCTCCGGTGAAGGCTGAGATCTGTGACCTTAGTGACTAGTTGGCTTTCTTGTGACAGAATGGCAGAGGAACAATACGATATGTGGGCCCCGTCTCCAAAGGGAGGTTTTCCTCTCACATCACATCTCCGCGTTTTTTCAATATTGCATTGAGGTCTTTTTTTTTCTTTTTTTTTCCTTCCTCGTTATGGTGGGCGAGACGCGCAATTAAAATATTTTTCTTCTCGGATTCTGCCTTTCGCCCAGTATTTAATAGAGTGAGATTAATATGCATCGTTTGACACAGAAAGGGTACGTGCGCTAGGCTAGCTGGACATTCAGTAGTAACTGTTTCTTTTGTTGTTTTGTTTAGCCTGAAGCTGTGCCCACACCCACCTGGTCTCCACTGAAGGGGACGCACTTCCATAGCAACACTCCGAATTTGGTCAAAGAACAATAGGGGAAAAACTGTATCAGAGAGGATGGTCCATTTTCCACTGTGGGGGTGGAGGAGCCAAGAAAAATGCACTTGAGTGCGCGTTTGGTCATTTGCTCCTGCCTTTTTTTTTCCATTTGAACCCACACAGGTTTGAACACTTTTGGAAATGTTTGATCCTAGTACTGAGAGGCACCATAAAGTTTGGAGAGACTCCAAAGTAGACCCCTAAGTGGAATCAGTGATATTCACCCGAATGTGGCCTCTGCCTCTTCCTGACCTCGTAAGAGGATACAAAAATACATTTTAGTAGAAAAGAACACGGAGATGATAGAAAAGGACATGAGAAAATGCATCACGTCATATAAAAGGTTCCTACCCGTTTCTTGCAGAAAGAAAGGATTGAAAGTGCCTTTCATAAAGCATACACACGTACATATGAAGTTTCTGCTTATAGTACAGTGGAATAAATCTACATTTCATAATAGTCACTGTAGCCACAGCTACCAACCTCAACTATTTCATCATCTGAGTCCATTGCCAAGAAAAAAGATTGGACTATTGCTTGTACCAGGTCACTGTTAGCTAGATAGACACTAACAAAGCTTTTGCTGTTCCCTTCACACATATTACGTATAATTTCCAAATTATATTTGCATTGCATGTGATTGGTTCAAGACAAAAGTAGGCCAGTATAACCAATAATAAAATAGCATTTTCAACCGTCCTTAATTCCAATAGTCAATGTACTGGTATGCTTCAAGTGCATTTAGGAAATCATCCAGGTTTTAAAGCTACCCAAAATAGTATGACCCTCTTTACACTGCCCATAGCTAATCCAATATGGCATAACCAGCACGACAAATACATACATTACATTTTTTCAAGCAGACTTCCTGTGCAATGAAAAAGTAACAATGGCGTATAACCGCCGTGCACAGTCATCTGTGACCTGCTCTTAAAGGTATTCACATTTCCTTTAAGTGGGTTGCATTCCCTTTAAGTGGTCATGCGGACAGTTTATTTTTCATGGCGAGTGGTCTATTTCTGTACGAGAGTGTGTGGGTGGTCCTGACGCACTGACCCCTCCGCCTGGCCCCGCTGAACCCCCCCTCCCCTCCCTCCCCGGTCGCTGACTGTGGTCCTCATCAGCCCCTGAATCATGGCGGCTCCTCTGTGTCTCCACCCTCGATAACGCACAGCAGTGTGGAGAAACATCAAGCCACACACTGATAGATGATAACATAGCCAGCGTGGAGATGGTCTCACCCAGCGGAGACTGCTTTCCCTGTTCCCCTGTACCAAGGCACGCAAGGAATCACACACACCCCTCACCATGAAACGGGACCAAGACCCCCAGCCACCACCCCCAAAAACAGGCATGCAAGCCTGGTGCCCCACACATCTGCACTGTGGTACACTCCCCATAACGGCCAGGCTACCCAACCCCCTCCCCAAATGCCCCCTCCCGGTTTAAAATGCCCCCACCCAAGCGCGTCCAAGCCATTAATTCCTCCCCTCGCACTGAGCTGCATTTGTCTGATTTAACAAGATAAGATTTGAGAGTTGATGTTGGCTGTTGTTAATGCACCATGGGGCCCACAATGCCGTCCTCATTGGGCTTCTGAGGACACATAAATCAGGTCCTCCGCAAAAAAAAACCAGAAAAAGAAAATTAGATATGCAGCATACCGATTTTACAGTCCCGGCCTGAGAAATTGAAATAGCCGAGATTAATGTATCATATCTTATACACTGTCCAACTGAATCAACTCTAATATATTGAGCAGATTTGCGGAACAGGACTTTATCTAAGAGGTGCCGGGAAGCAGGGGCTGACCCCGGGATTTGATGCGCTTTGAGACGTTCTCGCGGCGCCCAGCCACCTGAACGCTTTTAAACAAAACAAATCCCAATCTGAGGAATTCTAATCTAGACCGTTACAGATGTGCCGCGCGCAGTTTCTCAGCCATTTATCTGTACTTTGTGATAAACGCAAAAGCCTAAAAAAGAAGAGTCCAACTGTTATCATGCATTCACCCAAAGCAAAAAAAGTTAGCCTTGAGATTGTAGCATAAAACACTCCACAAAATATCTCCCCATACCTTCCCCTTTCTTCATGTCTTATGCCCACTTTATACTTAAAATGTTCTTCTTAAAATATTGTAATAATAAAGAATTGTATCAGAAACTACTGTTGCTGTGAAGACCCAGTTCTGGTTCTGATTCAGAATCCTGTGGTTCTATTTAAATTAGAAGCTACTGCAGGTTACTGTGAGGACCCAGTTCTGGTTCTGATTCAGAATCCTGTGGTTCTATTTAAAATAGAAGCTACTGCAGGTTACTGTGAAGACCCAGTTCTGGTTCTAAATTCTGTTTTTCTCCTATTCTCTACAGTGGATCCATGGGGGTTTGACTGGGGTTCTGCCCAGTGAGAGGGGTTCTGCCCAGTGAGAGAGGTCCAGCCGTGCCTGGTCTTAATGCACTCTGCCCCTGTTGATCCAGCCAGCTGCTAATGGGTCAGCCAACAAGAAACGGTAAGAGAAGCTGCCTATTAGTAAAATAATAATAATTATGGTTAGCTGCAAGCAGTGATGCACAGGGACCAAGCATTATAATGTTATAATCTGGAAAGAGTTATCATGTTACATTGCAAACATTTACAGGCAAATTAAAAATGGCAGAAACACAATATGGCATGCATTATGGCGTATTGCATTCCGGTACAAGAAACATACATGTTGATATGAAGTTCTTTGAGGGAAATTCTGCGGGAGAAGCTGCAGCATCAAATTTTCTACTGGCCCGTCATTGTCCACCGAGAGGATGAGACTGTTAGTTCTTCAATCATAAAATAAAAATAAAAAATAAAAGCATCCCTGAAGACATGACTTTGTTCAACAGGCCGCTTGTCGTGTCACCGAAACCGTTGTTGTCTTACGGGTGCCTGCCAGCTCCCGCCACACTGTGATGCTCCATTAAGGCCCGGCGCTGATTGGCCAGATCCCTGGTTCTGATTAACTCGTCTTTTTTCAAATCCAAATGAGACATAGATATCTTGGGGCTACATACAGTGCAGTGTCACACGTTGGACTTGATGGGCATTAAAGTCATCGTACATTAAAGTGTTTATCGGTGTAACATTTCTAAAGGGCTTTCATAATTTTATAGTGTCATTATTGTTATTGCAAATATTCATATGACCAAACTCTCACTCCTCATTCTCCCCTGTATTTCCATAACCTATTTCAATAGGAAAATTAGTATCTGCGATAAGTACATTGTTTGATTCCTGATCTGTTAGCATAGTTAGTATGAAGTCATTATTACCGTTCTTAAGTCATAATTTCTACCCTGCGGGACAGTGGGGTGTCTAAAACATATGTCACAGATTGCAGTAATGTTATTATTATTATTATTATTATTATTATTATTATTATTATTATTACTATTGAGAAGATGAATAAGAAATACAATGTGGCTACTACCTTGATTAGTATGGTTGTCTATATATTGACAAAACTATCAATATATGAACAAATAAGCCAATACTAATTGCAGAAATGTGTATATATTATTTGTATGTGTATATATATTTGTTGGACACATTAAGCGGTTTCACTTCTATCAGTAAAATGAAGCAGGTCTGAAAGATGTGTCCCTTCCCGTGGACGCATTACCCCGTGGCTGTAAGGACTCTGGCACCCCCCACACACACCCCGCACCCGCCCGCCCCCCCCCCCCCCCCCCCACACACACACACACCCCACACCCGCCCCCACCTCATCCCTTCCAGCTTTCGTCCGCATTAAGAAAACAGCAGGAAACAGTTGATTCTCATTTTCTGTTGCGAGGCATTACCATGATGTCTTAACACTTGTAAATGAACACTCCTCCTCCTCTAATCTGTCACTTTAATGCACTATAGATTTTATTTCATCCGCTGTAGCATCGCATTCTCAATAATAATAATCAACTGCCGCTGTTGTTCTCTCGCAGAAATTAAATCTAGCCGCTGAGTGCACAACTAATAAAAGATGTTGCTCGAGGAAATAAAAAAATAAATATGATGAATCGCCGCGGCCGGGATTTGTATTCAGATGTGAAAGACAATTACACAAGGAGTTTGAATTTATCAGGCTCTCATGTCCTCAACGGCTTAATGACGGGTCTGCTCCGGGCCTCCGCCGCTCTGCGCGAGTGTGGGTGGCGGGCTCGACTTTGCATTCAGACGGTGACCGATACGGGGCTCGTCGCCGCAGAAAGCGTCATTTAAACACTCAGACACGCAGGCAGGGACTCCATTCATTAAACATTAGTATGCAGATATATGTACTGTCGCTCACGCTACTTAAAAGTACCGAGAATATGCAGGAATAAGGCAAAACAACTTATCTGAATACAGCGGGGGGGCGGAGGAGGCGAGTTCTGCAGTGCATCGCCTTTTTCGTTATTTATGTATACTGGAGAACGGTATTCTGTTGAAACGGGAATGTTTTGTGGCGAGCTACGCTAGGTCCAGCTCTGTTTCAATTTTGCTGTGTGCAATCTTATTGAGATCTGTAATCATTTGCCGTAGTTTTTTTCTTTCTTCCGTGTAATATATAAATGAGTTATCATTTTGAATGTAGGTACAGAATTGGAGTTTGAACGCATTTTATTGATTGAAATGTTCGCTCCGCACCACGTTGCCGTAAGGAGAGAAGTGAGGGAGGCGTATTTCTGTGATATTATTTTGCATGTCGGTTGTACCACCGAGAAGGCTGGGAAAAGCAAAGGTGGCGGTGAAATCGGGTCTTTCCGACGGGGCGGCGCTAAAGGGCTAAAGCTGACGAGCTCCGATCGGTTAAACGCTCGGCCGTTGGCGGGATCGTTTTACCGAGTCGTTATTGACGATTGCCGGGACGTCATCGACCGGCCCCGACGCGTCTCCCAAAACTGGGAAGATGGAAATGACTGACGCGATACGGGGGAAAGAGGACGAGACCAGGGTTTGTTTACCGACCGCTCACACCCAGATGCAATTCCCCGAAAAACTAAACCCTGCCATAGCTGGCACAACACTGTTTCTGGAAATACGGTATTCATTAAAGCAAGGCACATTTATACAGGAGGAAAAACTCTCTGGTGTTTATGAGCGCGGTTACTTCATCTTCACAGTCCAGGGTGTGTGTGTCTGTGTGTGTGTGCGTGTGTTCACCAGGGGCTTGCTAATATGATATCCGCCAGCTTCATGGTGTCAGTGAACGTTCCTTTATCAGGGGTGTTTTTTATGGAAATGGTAAGCCTGTATATTGCGACCTTTTTGAAGCTGAAACCTACTTGATGGCAATTGTGTGTTATGACACGTGTGGGCTGTTCACAGCAGCCCCTGATGTAAGCGTGTCACAACATTCAATTAACTGGATTAGACCGTTTATTTTTATGCATAAATAGAGATTTCCTTAAAAAATACAGCAAGACAAATCCTGCTCGCCGCCAGGAAACGGATACATTTTTGGATCTGTGTGTGTGTGTGTATGCATGTATGCGTCTGTGCATTTGTATGTACCTGTATGTGTGTGAGGGCATGTGCCGGAGAGTGTGTGTGTGTGTGTGTGTGTGTGTGTGTGTGTCTGCGTGTCTCTGCATGGTTTTAGGAGGAGCATACATTAGCATGCATATGTGCTGTTGTTGGGTGAAGCGGAAAGTGTGACTAAAGAAATGACAAGATGACTAAAGAGAGAGAGAGAGACAGAGAGAGTGTGAGAGTGAGGGAGTGTGTGTGCTAGAGGGGGACTGTGTGTGTGTGTGTGTGTGTGTGTGTGCTAGAGAGACTGTGCGTATGTGTGTGTATGCATCGGTGTGTGTGTGTGTGTGTGTGTGTGTGCTAGAGAGAGACTAAGTGTGTGTGTGTGTTGGCACTCTCCAGGACACAGTTGCAGCAATCAGTGTGTGTGATAGAGACAGAGAGACAGACAGAGAGAGCGATATATAGAGAGAGAGAGTGTGTGTGTGAGTGTTGGCAATCTCCAGGACACAGCTTCAGTGATCAGTCTGTGGGCTCGACGGCTTCTTGGACAAATATGTCCCAGTGCTGCTCACACTTGACCAGTCGGCCCCCCGCGGGTGGGACTGCGCGTCATCTCCAGCTCCTCTCCCCTCCGTCTGACAGCCACAGACACTGCGGTCACGGCCTCCCCCTCCCGAGACCGGAGCCCAGGAACTGCCACACCAGCAGCTCACTGTCTCCCCACCAGTCAGAGCTGGAAGAGCCGGGGAAGAGTCTGGAAGCTCTGCTGGGACCCGAGCCCGGCCGCTGGACTCCCTCTCCGGAAGGTTCCGGGCCCCACACTGACCCCCTCAAACTGCCTCTCAGAGCAGAAGAAAATGCCCACTGCCCTCACAGTCGTCCCGTTTTAATCAATCCGGCTCTCGTCTATCGCTGCTACCGTTTTTCATCCTCCGAGACCATCCCGAGTCCCTGCTCTCTATGGTGTTCTCCTAACGTGCTGATAGGTTCACAGAAGGACAGCTGGCTCCGCCCACTAAATCACCGCTGTTGCCAAGTAATATTTTGGGGATGGCTGCAGTGTGTTCTGCCAGCGATGCCACTTGTTCCCTGTATACTGTCAGACGAGCGAAGTCTCAGGTTGACTCACATGAGTAGGCACCGCTCTAGAGTCACAGAGAGGGCGATTATACAAAATTACTGCGTCTACACAGATACATTCTGAAAAGCTGCATCTTTTATGGCTGGAAACAATCAAAGTTACCCAGCTATGAGCATTTATTTTATCTTATTTTAACTACACCGGTGTCCCATGTAGGAGACATTCTGTTGTCGAAGTGGCAAAGTGGTTATGTTGGTCATTAAGAATCCCGTGTTGCAGAGTGTCGAAAAGGTGTTCCCTGGTGCAAATGCACAATCTGGTTCAATCTGGCTGTCAAATGATGCTTCAGTGCAATTGGTCGCATATTCAGTCCCTCTCCCCCTGTATGGTGAGTGTGAGCTGACACAAAATGGCTGCCGTGCATCACCCAGGTGAGAGCTGCACATTGGGAGTGGTTGAGATGTACCCCCTTCTTCACAGTAATGTAACCGGATTTGAGAGTCATATATAGCTCTGTAGAAATGCCAGCATTAGGTCTTAATAATGAAATTGATAATATAGTTATTGCGCTGGTCGCAAGCAGATTATCGACACACCGGCCTTGACGCATTATCCCACTCCACGCAGGGAAAGTAATACGTTTCTACATGCAATTTGCAACGCGGCAGTTCGATGTTCTTTGTTCTCACATGATCAGTCCTCTTCAAGAAAATATTTTCTTTGAGCGTATTCTTGCTGATGGCCTCTTTTTAACAATGGTTCATCGGCAATGAATCATCAAAGGGCCAGGATTTAGAACTGTACAAACGCATGGCGGGGGAACATTAGTAATTGTGGGCATGAGCTATCTTTTACTTTGATGTTCTTTTGTTCTCTGACCCATTTGAGTCTCGGGCTGGTATGCGGCGTGATTACGATGCGGGACGACCATCTTCCCCGCCTCTCCACCTGCCGCGATCTGGGCTAGCGCTATGCGGCAATCTGGGCTAGCAATATACGGCTATCTGGGCTAGCGCTATGCGGCGATCTGGGCTAGCGCTATACGGCTATATGGGCTAGCGCTATGCGGCAATCTGGGCTAGCGCTATGCGGCGATCTGGGCTAGCGCTATACGGCTATATGGGCTAGCGCTATGCGGCAATCTGGGCTAGCGCTATACGGCTATATGGGCTAGCGCTATGCGGCAATCTGGGCTAGCGCTATGCGGCGATCTGGGCTAGCGCTATACGGCTATATGGGCTAGCGCTATGCGGCAATCTGGGCTAGCGCTATACGGCTATATGGGCTAGCGCTATGCGGCTATCTGGGCTAGCGCTATGCGGCGATCTGGGCTAGCGCTATGTGGCTATCTGGGCTAGCGCTATGCGGCTATCTGGGCTAGTGCTATGCGGCGATCTGGGCTAGCGCTATGCGGCGATCTGGGCTAGCACTATGCGGCGATCTGGGCTAGCGCTATGCGGCTATCTGGGCTAGCGCTATGCGGCTATCTGGGCTAGTGCTATACGGCGATCTGGGCTAGCGCTATGCGGCAATCTGGGCTAGTGCTATGCGGCGATCTGGGCTAGCGCTATGCGGCGATCTGGGCTAGCGCTATGCGGCGATCTGGGCTAGCGCTATGCGGCTATCTGGGCTAGCGCTATGCGGCGATCTGGGCTAGCGCTATGTGGCTATCTGGGCTAGCGCTATGCGGCTATCTGGGCTAGTGCTATGCGGCGATCTGGGCTAGCGCTATGCGGCGATCTGGGCTAGCACTATGCGGCGATCTGGGCTAGCGCTATGCGGCTATCTGGGCTAGCGCTATGCGGCTATCTGGGCTAGTGCTATACGGCGATCTGGGCTAGCGCTATGCGGCAATCTGGGCTAGTGCTATGCGGCGATCTGGGCTAGCGCTATGCGGCGATCTGGGCTAGCGCTATGCGGCGATCTGGGCTAGCGCTATGCGGCTATCTGGGTTAGCGCTATGCGGTGATCTGGGCTAGTGCTATGCGGCGATCTGGGCTAGCGCTATGCGGCGATCTGGGCTAGCGCTATGCGGTGATTACGAGCGGCCTCAGCTCTGTCCACTGCACAACCTGCCACGGCACGCCTGTTCAGATTCTCTGGCAGGTGACCAGAAGAAGTAACAGAGGGGCTGTTGATTTAGGTCTTAATTACTGCTGAATTGATCCTCTACCAAAATTATAAAAGAATGAAAAATGAATGAAACTAAATTAAAAAGAACATAGATATATTTAAATCAAAATGTAAATGGGGACTTTCAAAAGACTAAAATCACAGCATATTGAATGCAATCATTTTTCTTGCACAGTGGATTGTAGTGTTTTACAGCATGTCTTGGATGAAAGCATAGATACTGTATCAATACACCACCATAGAGCTATACTGTCCAAATATTATAAGGATTAAAAGGATCTCAGCTGCCCCTCAATAACTACAGGATCCTGATATTTTCAGGAACGCAGTGAAAGATCTGCCCGCCGCATGCGTAAATGCCTGGTTTAGAATCGCAGTCTGAGTTCGCCGTGTTGTGATTCCCTATTAAAAAATTTTTTCAGAAAGTTGAAATTACTTAAACTTCCTCTAAATCTCAGTGGCTCGTTCTGTTTCCCGGCCGGAGAGAGAACTCCCATTAAACTGTCCAGCGCGCAGTCCTCACCATCGCCTTCAACATCAAATTAGAAGAGTTTATTTCAATAAATGTACATAAAATAACATTCGACTTATTTTAAATGAGGGGGCTGAACCAATTACGCTTATGCCTCCATGGCATCCACCGCGTGTAGTTCTGGTGGCAGCTTCAGATGGTAAATTGGCCTACTTAAAGCCTGGGATCTGACATGTCTGGTGTCAGATAATGCACACTGAGGAGTCAGGGAGAAAAGTGATTAAAGTCAGCTCACAGATAATTATGACCAGCTCTGCAGGTGTCCAAAACCCCTTTAGTTGAAAGATACGTCTGGAGTAAAATAGAGGGGGGAACGAAACAAAGAGCTTCTCTGAAGAACCTCTTCACATTATCGAGTCACCCTCCGGTGACCTCCCAGTTTAGGTAAACAATGTAGAGGTAGTTGGAGACATCGGGGCCCTGTTTTGCTGCCTCCACACATATTTCATACCATTTATATAGAGTGTTCTGTGGGAGCAGGACTGGGAGCTGGTTAGAAGACTCTCTTCAGTAATGGTCGCAGTTTCTATGTGCCAGGATAGCATTTTTATATGCTAAATGTTTAATGGTTAACTTTAATAGCGGGTGAAATTGTCCTTGTGATTGGAGGCGAGAATAACTTCATTTGCCCCCATTAAGGCTTCACGTGTGCGTTATCCATATCACGTGAAGTGCATATCGTTACCTCTTTACTAATAGTTTTAATTGTCTTTATTAATAGCTATATTGTTACTATTACCCTGGTAAATGCAATTTCAGACTGCACAAATACAGTAGCATCCCACGGAGTTAATCTGCCCTGTTATTATTGAGGGCTGTGCTCTCGTGTGTGCTGTTTTATTGATAACATTCGGTAAGAAGCACATACTGTAATTAAAACCAGAGCAATCCCATCATAGTTGCAGTATCTCATTCCAGTAATTGGTGAGGCCTTTTTGAACTCCAACCCTATTACGCCTAATATTATTGGAATACACTTATGTTTTTCCTTTTTTTTTAAGTCACTCTGAATAAAAGCATCTGCTAAATGAATGCAGTGTAATTAGCCTTTTCATTTCTGTATTTACTTGTGCTGCCGTACTTAATGGTCGTACTTTCTTTTTTTAAAAGTTCTTATTCTTAATTCTAAAATGAACGAGTGCAGAAGACCTTAAGAAATGACGATTATCCGATAAAATATTGTTGAATTTGATAAAGTCGAACATTAAAACCACAGCGGATATAATCTGCTTCCTTTCATGCACCGTGTGTCACTCACGACTGCGGAACTCTGAAAGGTGAGCCTGCTGCACCCTGATTGGCCGGTAGTCGATCACAGCGATCTCCATTTTGGCTCTGCCTCTGCCAGAGAAGCAGGCACTTCACAGTGCAGAAATTGTGCTTTCCTGCCTTTTCGGCCCATTTGCATGTAAAACAGGCTGGGATAACACGAGTAGATGGGGAGGATGGAAAATAACTGTTTAAGCACAGAATCTATTCTGTGCCTGTACCGTTCCCCTCAAAGCACACAAACCGCCAGGTACGGCTCTGAAGAAGAGAAACAGTGCTGTCGACTTCCTATAGCTCCATATTGAGTATGGTCTGTTTATTTTAATGTTTGTTGTCACGCACTGTTACTGTTTTTTTGTCTCTCATAAGGTAAGGATTTTTAGTTACTTGCAAACTGTAAATGCATTGGCCGTCTGAGTGCATAAGGTCGTTTGATCACAGCCTGTTTGGGCACAAATACCTCCAGCTTATATAAGTGGGTAGGAGCAGTCACCACAGCATAGCAAATGCCACAAAACATTAAAAACATGTCCAAAAGCAAATTTAAAAACAAAATATTGCAACTGAATAATTGTATTAACCAAAAATCTCTCGGTAAGGAATGTTCACAGAGGTGGACTAGCAACCAGAGGAAAGAGAAAAGACCAGAAGGGGATGTTCAGCCCACAATGGGAACACAGACCTGAATTATTCCCAACCTGCCAAAGGGCTAAAACGACAACGTTAGTCCACTAAAATAAGTTAAAAGAAAATTCCAATTGAAAGAAGATGAATTACAGGTGGCTATCAATTTCAATATCAGTTTTTATGTCAGTGGTAGCATGGTAGTGAGGAGACATTGACCAGCTTCCAGAGGCTGAATTGTGGCTGAATTGCGTGTGTTTTCCCACAAGCAGTGAAGGTGTGAGATTATAACACACAGCCTCAGAACCCTCCTCTCTATCTGCATTACTGCATGCTCCTCAGGACATCGAGAACCTGATTCTTAGTATACCTGTACATACATTGTATTTTCAGGGTTGTGTTATGTGCATATGACAAATCTAGACCAATGTATTTTAATTTATTTGTGCAAAGTATCTGATGTCATTTTACTGCTGAACACAGTTGCAATTGAACATACAGTATGAAGATATACAATTTGAAATGACTGTTATTTGTATTAATTGCCTAAACGTGGTTATTGAAGGTAGGGGCATGTTAAGGACTGTGGCATTGTACACATGTAGATGGTCTTGTCATCCCGTTGAATTTACATACCGGCGTGATCCGGGCCTGGCCGAATGCAATTATAAGGAAGTGATTGTACACGGAGCCCTACAGTATGTAATAATCGTAGCGATGCCATGTCGCCTCTTAAGAGCGCCCTTGTTTTATTACCTCCATTTCATGTGTCAAGATCTTCATGAATATACTACTTAATCAAGCCTGTCCTGAATTTATTTGCAGTGTATTACAAAGGTAAAAGAGGTATCAATTAATATAGGCAAAGAGGAATCATAATTTATAATTAACAAGTGAATGGGGTTGTAATAAACAGCAACACTGAGTGTAATAGACAGCAGAAAAAAAAGAGAAAAAAAAACTTGTGTTGATCTGTCCCTCGGCAAATTAATTGAGTGCTTATCACTGACAGGGTTACATAAAACAGCTAAATGAATAATCATCCTCGAGTTCGAGTGAAGCAGATCTCTAACAAGCTCAATTTGAACCTCCTGACATCCTCAGACTGTAAAAGATTGAAGAATGATGAACGGAGAGAGAGAGCGGGAGTGAGAGAGAGAGCCAGAGAGCCAGCGCGGAGAGGGAGGCGCACTCGCTCGGCATTGTGGGATTGGAGATCCTCCTGCCAGACTGTTCACTGTATGGGCCTCTGTCCTTAGTCCTGCCTCCAAACGACCTCATCAGATCAATGCTCCACATCTTTCTTTCCTCAATTTAAAATGTAAATTTGGACTGACGTGTAATGCTAGGATTCCTTCTTTTAAAAGAAGCGTGACCACAAACGCAATACTGCAGGACTTCCACAGATTGCTGTTGTTTATGTAGAATGGAGTTGTTGTGAGGAAACCAGATACGGGCGATGTTATTGGTTGTGCCCTTCCTCGATTCTGATTGGTTCTGGTTGGACATCCGGAACACCCCTCTGCAAGTTTGCGTCACAATAAGGTCTTTGAGCTGACATTCAGAGTTCTGATACCAATATTTGATTAATCGGACAGTTTTGACACATGTAATATCAATTTATGTAACCAATCTATGTTGCCAGTTATCCGTGTCTGTCTATCTGTCTGTATAGGTTACTGATTCGGAATTAGCTTTTTTGCACATATATACGCACAGTAAACATGAAGTTTAAAGTGTCTCATACAGTACCTCACATTGACTAATTATCCTATTCACAGACATCTAAGAGGTTTTGCGTGTGATTTTGTCTTGGGTCAATATTTTGAAGTAGAGGAATATTAGTATAAACAGACAGACATTATATGTTATTGCATGTTCTCATCACCGAAGCAAAGACTGCAGGTGTTTATTTTTATGGAGATTAGAAGATAATATCAAGGGCTTCAACTCTAACATGTTAGTGAAGGCAGCTTTGAACACATCAGAGCTTGACATGTATTTTTCATTAGCTCAGTAATATTGTTCATAATATAATTTATTTTGCTTTTGTTTGCAGTAGGAAATGCAGTCCAGTTACTGTTTTTTTCTGTTTTTTTGAGGTCTGTTTGACATTTGTATCATTACGCATTGTCTTTGTGAAAGAAACATCTCTTTGAGAATACGATATTCTTCCGAGTCACAATTTCTTTCAATTCAATTACTAGTTATTTTCGGATTAACAACTGATATACATACCTGTGTAATAATGAATAATCTTGTTTTTGGGAGTTTATTTGAAAAATATTGATGTTTAATTACCACTGGCATGTCTCAAGTGTGTTAATATCACTTACATTCCACCGATGTCTCAGGTTGAGATATTAGCAAATGTTCCAGTTATTCGAGAAACATTACTGTGTAATTATAGGAAAATCGACTTATGGAAGGCCATTTTTGAAACTGTTTTTTTATATATAAATTCTTAATATGCACCCTTCATATTAAAAATAAATCAAATAAACAGAAGCAATAAAACACTCCCATTTTAATCTCGCATTGCCTCCGGAATCTAGACGTTTTAATTCAATAACTTACAAAACAATAAAAAAAAACAGAATGTGCGATTATTTGAAGATGAACATTGTTGTTTTTTTACTTCTTTTATTGTTGTAATGGAAGAAATGTTCCTCAGATTGTTTCAGGTACATTAAAAAAAGACAGAAAAGAAAACAACTTATTTCGGACTCCAAAGTCATATGGCTAATAAAATTTTTTTTTAAATCTGACGATATGCCGTGAAGCCTTTAACACAAGGATGCTGTTACAATTTTATTTTTATAATCTCATATGCCGGTTTGTGCTAATCGCCAGGATGGATATTGTCTCTCCCACACACAGCCTTGTTGCTGTACTTCCGCGGAGTTGCAAGTTCCAGTCCAGCTGTGTCCAGCAGGGCAGGAGACCTGGTTCCACTTTGAAACCTCTTAATGAAACACTGGCCATGGCCTTTATAGGACTGAATGGTGCAGGCCTGGCCAATTTAGTCTCCCCTTAAAACTTTCATCACACTGAGCGGCCAATTACGCGAATGAAAATGGGCCACAAATTAAGGTGGAGAAATATCACCGCCTCTACATTAAGTGCTGGTGCATTTTACCCCTGACCCCCTCTCTCTATCTCTCTATATCTCTCTCTATCTCTCTCTTTCAGGAGTGGTAGACCCCTGGCTTTACCCACTCAACATGTGCTGCTGCCTGTGCCACCCGCTTATTTACGTTATAGCTCAGCAACAGAGGCATCTTCGCAAGTTTCAAACCTCGGAGCCAACAATGGCTAGCTTAAGCCCCGGCTGAAAAGGCGTTCGGAGTTCTGGCTAAGAGGATTTGTGTCTGCTCCCTGTATCAGCCCGCGCAAAATAACAGGCCGCTTCTTCGAGACGTCGGACAATAGTCAACCTATACGAGCAGATTAAAACGGCGGGGGGAGGAGGATACGGCAGCGGTTCCTTTTTAATTAAGCCGAGCCTTTGAAATGTAAAGAGAGTCTAGGTGCATTTGCTGAACACCTGGACGATTCTTCTGTAGACTCCACGGAGGAGATGGCAATTAGCGTAGCTGGGTAAAAAGGTGCTGTAGCTTAGGTTAGTTTCTGCTTAGCTAGCTAAAGCAAGCGATGTGCAGTGAACATCATATTCTTTTCCGATTACTCAGAATAGGATTCATGGAGAGAAATGCCTGGAGATCTTTTCTTTCGGTTGTATTCTCTTTGATAAATCTGGGCCGATATTACTTCTTTTATAGAACAGTACAACTATTTTTTATTCTATTTTACAGTGGTGATGTGGGGAATCAAAGCAGTACTAAGTCCACTCTTGCTTATCTTCAGTTGCCTGACAGTGTCACGCTACAGAACAAAGGAACCAAAAGCAACCAGGAAGTAGGCTGAATGTGGGTATTTAGTAATCAGAATGCAATGGTCATACACAGGCAGACGGGAATTGCAGAAATCAGCAAGTTCGTTTTCAATGGTTCAGGCAAAGGTTCATACACAGGGCTACCGGACACAGCAGGGATAATCCAGAGAGCAGTTGAGGTCACAGGCAAAAGTTTGTACACAGTCAATCTGAACAGGCAGGGGTGCAAAACAAGATCCAATAATCAGTAAACAAAAGTTCAATCAAAGTCCAGTAACAACAGGTCAAATACAAACAGAAGGATAATCCAGGAGATGGAGTAGGGGTACACAAAACAAGTCGAACCGAACAGACAGGCAGGAAAACTCTGGAAAGAATGGTACAGGACATATAACCATCTGGCTGAGGACTGAGAGAAAACAGGGCGGTTAGATAGAATAACAGACAAACAGGTAAAAGGAATTACAAAACGACAGAAGTCCAAATAGGGAGTGAAGGGCAGAGACAGGTATGAGACACGGGCAAAACGAATAGCAAGATGACGGGACTACGGAGAGAGAACAGGGACAAAATACACAGAAAACAGAAACACAGGGAATCACAGAACCTGACAGACAAGAGTGAAGTGAAGGCAGGTAATAGGTGTGCTGTGGATCTCCTATTCTCTGTGGAGTGGTCAATTACCTTTCCACCAAGTACTCAAGGTTTACTGTTTAGAAAATTGCTAAAGGGGGATAGTGGCCTGGAGTTACTCAACGTTTGTCCCTTTGCTTTGACTTTTTAATGAATTCAAGTTTAACTTTTTTCATTGCAAACACATTTTGGCAAGCTTATTTCGGTGTCCGCTAAACTTGCCAAAATGAGTTTGTGAAGACATAAACAAGCCCTCTGATTTATTTGTTAATCAAATACTGTAATGATGATTGAATCCAGGCGAATATCTCTCTGTAATTTTGAATATTTTCTGCAAGTCAGCCAGCTTTGCTCCCTTTTATTTCAATTCACAAGTTGGGACATCCTGAGGTACTTTAGACAATGTGATTTACGGCAAAGAAGGCCAACAATAAAATATGAGGAATGCTTTGGTGTTCACCTCATACATCTCCTGTGATCATAATCCAGCCTGAGTCCTCCAGATTTCTACAGTAGCGTATCCCTCGCAAAGCGCACTTGGAGTAGAACCGGGAGATAGTATTAGTGTGTGTGTTTGTATGAGTGTGTGTGTGTGTGTGTGTCTGTATGTATGTGTCTGTATGTATGTGTGTGTGTGTGAGTGTGTGTGTGTGTGTGCACGTATGTGAGTGTGTGTGTGTGTGTGTGTGAGAGTGTGTGTGTGTGTCTGTTTGTATGTATGTGAGTGTGTGTGTGTGTGTATGTGAGTGTGTACGTATGTAAGCGTGTACGTATGTGAGTGTGTGTGTATATGAGTGTGTGTATGAGTGTGTGTGTATGAGTGTATATGAGTGTGTGTATGAGTGTGTGTGTATGAGTATATATGAGTGTGTGTGTGTGTGTGTACGTATGTGAGTGTGTGTGTGTACATATGTGAGTGTGTGTGTGTGTGTGTGTGTGTGTGTGAGAGTGTGTGTGTGTGTGTGTGTGTATGTGAGTGTGTATGTATGTGAGCGTGTACGTATGTGAGAGTGTGTGTGTGTGTGTAATAAAGCACTGAGATCACACACACGGTGGATCCCCTCCCACTCTAGCACAGGTTACAGAAAGCAGAGGCCTGCAGTCGGTCTGCAGTAGCCACAGATCTGACAGCACAGAGATAAGAGCTAGTTTAGCACATCAAGAGCTGCTCCCGGCGTAGCATGTCAGAGCCGCAGCCTAGCATGAGGCTAACGCTACGGGCTTACACCGCGCTGACAACAGCCTCGGGTCCAAAACCCAGCTGCTCCCCGGCGTCTTCGAGGAAGATACACGGCTCTAAAATGGCCGACGCAGGGCAGGTGAAAGCTCGGCGAGCAGGCGTTACCTCCACTGGACATCATCGGTGGTGTAAGAAGAGTGAGGCGAGTGACTGACAGCACGAAGGCGGAGCCTGGTCTCGGACAGGAGGCCCGTGGTCGCGTCCTCTCCCGCCCGTCACCCTCTGTTCCCCGTGACGACGCGGCGGGGCCTTATTTATGTCCTCTCCGCTCGCGAGCCGCGAGCCGAGGCGCGCTCACTCCGCTGCCAACTTTTGCGGTGACACCGAATTGCACACCGTTATTTTTTATTGAATTGTTTTTAATGCCCGGCCAGGGTCCCGCGCTCCACCGCCTCCCGCCCGCCGGTCCTTGGGAGACTTCCGCGGGACGGCCAGAGAGGAGGCGCTGGCCGGCACTAAAGCGGCGTGCATATGGAGATTCGGGGAGAGGCGTCGGAGGCAGGAGGAGGAGAGAGGTCCCCCGGGCGCTGATTTGTGTGACGGGGGAACCCTCTTCCCCCAAACCGCAGCAGCCCAGATCGTATAAGGGCTGCCTAACGTGACAGCATCATGGCGTAGAGGAAATTAATTTACTGATCTTCATACGCACTCTGCGCATTCCCTGCATACGATTACTAACTACGGGCAGAGTATATCACGTCCCGGCAAGCTGCTTCCACACAATGCACTGGTGCGGCTGTGTCGTAAAACTGGAAACCAGCCTCAAAAGATGCAGAAAAAAATGTTTCTTGAGATATATAGGGCCTTTTTATCATGTTTTTTTCTTTTTATTATTTTTTTCTGTATATTTTGCAAGATAAGCAAAAAAAGACATAAAAATAATAAATGTATGGTAGGTACTATGCTCTCCTGTACACTCAGTGAGCACTTTATTAGGTAGACCTGTACACCAGCTTGTTAATGCAAATATTTAATCAGCCAATCATGTGGCAGCAACTTAATGCATAAACGCATGCAAACATCAAGAGTTTCAGCTATTTTTCAGACCAAATGTCAGAATGGGGAGGAAATGTGATCTAATTGACTTTGACCGTGGAATGATTGTTGGTGCCGGACAGGGTGTCTTGAATATTTCAGAAACTGCTGATCTTGTGGGATTTCCACACAACAGTCTCTAGTGTTTGCAGAGAATGGTGCAAAAACAAAAAACATCCAGTGAGCAGCAGTTCTGCAGACAGAAACGCCTTGTTATTGAGAGACAGAGGAGAAGGGCCAGACTGGTCGAAGCTGACCGTCACGCAAATAACCACACATTACAACAGTGGTGTGCAGAAGAGCATCTCTGAACACACAACATGTCAAACCTCTACGTGGACAGGCTAAAACTACAGAAGTCGAACAAATACCTAATAAAGTGCTCACTGAGTGTACATACAGTGAGCTCCATATGTCCTGGGACAGGCACATTTTTTCTTGATTTGAATCTGTACTCCACAACTTAGATTTGTATTCAAACAATTCACATGTGGTTAAAGTGCAAAGGGTATTTAAACATTTTAGGCTTGCCAAAATCAACCGTTTGGAACATCAAGAAGAAAGAGCACTTGTATGCTCAGTAATCACAAATACCTCTTCAGATGATGACTGACTAATTCTTACCATAATGAAAGAAAACCCCTGAACACCTCTCTAACAGATCAAACTCTCATCAGGAGGGAAGCATGGATGTGGAAGTGACTAGTTCTGTCTGCAGAAGACTTCACTAACAGAACTACAGAGGCAACACTGCAAGATTAAACCACAGTTTGCTAAGACGTACCGAAACCGCTTCTTGCGAAGTTCTGGAAAAAGGGTAATATCTCATCTGTCCAGAAGACCTTTTTCCAGTACTTGTGTGTGTGTGTGTGTGTACAGTGTATGTGACTATATGTGTGTATTGAGTTCCTTTCACCTTTGTGGACAGCCTCTTATCTCTTATGAGGGGTTAATTCAGACCCATCACACGAGTCTGATCCATTTCAGAATGCGTATCGTACAGACGCCCTGAAGCGGTCCCGGTGACATCACCGATACCGGAGCGCGCAGGTGACCGTTGATTTCGGGGTCAGAAGATGGAATCTGCCGTCACGTTCCCACCAGGCCAGAGGGCCCAAATCCGTGAACGTCTAAGATCCTTCACCACTGTCCCCTCTGTGACACCGAAGAATATCCGCACGCGTCAGAACCCATCCTGAAAGTCCCGGATCCATCAAAGCCTCCTCACCAACTTAAATAAATCATCTCTCGGCGAACGACACCGGTGGTCTCGTACGACGGCTCCTCCATTGTCTCCTCTTGCGTTCACATTGCTTTTATTATAACCGCCGTCATCCTTTTCTGCTGGAATCGCGGCAGCTGACTGCGGGCCACTCATTCATCGGGACAAGCGGTCTGAGTTCGGGGGGGATGGCGTCACGCCAGGTGTCTGGAGTTCATCTATCGCGTCTGCGCCCGTACCTCCGCGCTCCGGCCCCGACGGGCCTCAGAACCCGCGGCACCGGGTCGCCTCGGCCTCCCGCGTCGTCCCCGCTGAACGCGGCGAGCGAAAGGAGCCGCGCGGATTAACAGCGGAGACGCCTCTAAGCCTCCCGGATCTGCCCCGCACGTCACGCCAGCCGTTTAGAACCTCAGATTCAACAGTCCTGAGCCCTGCCTCCGTAATGAATTCACACGCCTAAGTCTAAAGCACATACGGATGTGTAACTTGGTTATCAAAGTCCGGGGTGAGTTAATTAACGCTATCGGATATAAATATTAACCAGAACAATGCTAGCTGTGCCTCGGCCCTTGTGTAACGTGGATATTATTATTTCTGCTTAGCTTGTCTCGCGTCTTATTTTTCTTTGATTCTGGTCTTCTGGATTCACAAACTGGATTCACAGACAGATTAGACTCTTCAGTCATATTTCGCCCTCGAGATAAGTTGACCACGATCAGTGTGCTGTTGAAAGACTACGCAGTTGAATTTTCATTGTTAAATCAACACATGCAGTCTACATAGAGTCCCAATTGGAGTTGAACCAATACTTGACATTTTCCTAATTTGTTCATTAGAGGGCTGGCTCTTTGTACTGTATATCAAATTGACTTCCTTTGCAATTGACAGAAAACACTGTGCATTAGCACGGCCTAATATCATTGTGTTGTGTTGTCCGTAAAGAACAGGATTGGTCTTATCTTGGGAGTTCTACACTTAAAATATGCCGTGGAATACATATAATTGTCAAAAACTTTCCAGTCTAAAAAGGGGCTTCCCAGTGTGTGAGCCAGTAAGACTCAGGCGTGCAGGCCAGGTTCTGTAGTAAAGCCATTGAGCTTGCAGTGATGGAGTATAATTACTCCCCTCCTGTCTGGATTAGGGTGGGTTTAAATCAGCGTTCCTTGAGTTACCAACCACACAGGGGCTACAAGTGGTCATCAGAGAGATGCACACCTGTGTTCTGACCGGCGCTAGCTCTCCTGTGGCACTGTGAGGCCTCATGTGCAGAACACAACACCTGGTTTCTGTAGAAAGGTATTCAAGGTGCTTCTCTCACAAGTATGGGTGGCGGGGAGGTGGTTCTGGGGGCGGCTGGCCATTCCGAACCGGGGTTGGAGTAAAATGGAGTAAAAACAAAACAAAGAGGGAAGCACTTTTTCTGGAGAGTTTTCGCAGAACATGATATTACAGGCGACACAGGTATGTATTATTATGTCTGAAAAGAGCGGTTCCCTGCATCGTGTGAAGATTGAGAGAGGCTTTGGCGTGTTTTTCCTCTAATCTGTTGTTTCGCCATTTGAAGTGTTTCTCTTTATCGCAGTGGTTAAAGAAGTTAATGGATTAAATGTGAGAATGGAGATAGGAATTCTCCCATTTGCTACTTCCCACTGTTTCCCCCATTGCCAAGCCCTGGACTGTTAATTTAGGGGGAGAGCAGATAAATTAGTGGCATGTGGTCATATGTGATATTTGTTTTTGTTACATAGCCGCAGGTACCCATAAAACCGTCTGAATTTATTCGATTTCCACAGAGCCCCATTCTTAATTTGCCAATTCTGTCTTTTCTCTTCACAGATTCAAAGCTTGTTAATTATTTGTTCCCCTTAAAAGTAAATGTTTTCGGAGTCTCGTGCGCAAGTAACAGCCTTCACAAATAGGCTAGAGCAGGTTTCTTGATTTTCTATTGCCGACAATTTCCCACTCCTGGTTAACTCCCTGTGAAAGCAATTTGCCCCATACACGGGGAAGGTAATGACCAGATGGTACCATTGTAAATGATGATTCGCTCATAATAAAGAGTTGATAAACACAGAATTACTGCCGCCACCGAGCAGACCCGGGTTCTGCGGAATGCCCGAAAACATCAGCCACTGTGCTGGCGGCGCCAGGAGATTTCCGAAGAGGCTGCGCTTCCAGAGCTCGGGATTGTGCGGCTCTCTGTCGTTTTTGTTTAAAAAAAAGAAAAAAACGGGGTTGTTAACACGCTCTTTGGGAACGCGCTACGCTGTGCCCGTTTGCCGTAGTGGAAGATTTAGTTTACAGTTTCGCCCGCCGTTCTTGCTAATGGCGTCATCGTCGTTCTTAGAGAAATGGCTGTGACAGTGCCGTGCTAACCTTTATCAAAGTGGCAGATGGTTCTCGTCTAGAAGCTTCTCTCGAAACCGGAAGGCTGGGTACCTTAGCCTTAGCCACCCAAAACAGGATGGTTTACGCTTGACTCCTGTCGAAGGTTAAGATTATGGGTAATTACGGGTAGTATTGACTGATGTCAAAGGTTAAGATTAAGGAAATATTAAGATTGAGGCTGAAGCAATAAAACAAAAACCCCTCGCCTTCATTTGAACATGGAGGCATGCACTGAGGCGATGCCGTGAGAGGGGATGTGTTTCTGAGAGCGTTCAAAAACACGACCCCTCTTACAGTCCAGCAGCGTGCCGGGTTCTGGACCTGCGGTTCCGTGTCTCCCCGCCCGGGTCGGCCTGCCTCTCTCCGCCGTGCGGCACTCCGTGGTTTCCCCTCGGATGCGGGCGGAGCGGGGCTGCCTCGATCCGCGCCGTTCCCGGGGAGGAAAACCCCGCAAACACACACACACACACACACGCACACACCTACGCTGCCAGTGCGCAGACACACAGAGGAATACAGGATCTGTAAAAAAATAAAAAATACTGTACATTAACAATGAATCTTTTGTTTGAGACACACGCGTGTCTGTATTATTTATTAGATATAAGTAGTTTATGTATTGGCTCGGACTGGTTTGGAGTGATCTTTGTTCATGAAAGGAACTCAATAAAAGCCCAAAAGCTGAGCAGAATTCCATGTGTACAGCAGAACGTCTCCCTTTGATCAGTGTTCATCTTATTTAAAGAGAAGAAAAAGATGAAAATATACTGTATATCCAGGGCTTTCACTGCTCCCAGCACATAATATTGAATGTGGAGGGGGGGGGGGCATATGCACCGCACAAATCTTAAGGGAGAATGTGAGTTCAATAAAGCGAGTTTGTTCTTTACCTGAGTTAGTTATTTCTCCCATGTTTTCCATAGTTCATCAATAACGCGATCATCCACAAAAGTAGGGCTTATTGACAGTGTGTGCAGGCCACTGGAGGCAGTGAATTACTCCTTTCTGTTCAACGCCTCGAAAAAATTCCTCACGACTCCATTTTCAATAAAGAAATGAACTAAACTAAAGTAGCGTTAGCGAAGCGATCCTCGCTAACGGCCGTAAGTGGAGCTAACGCTTCTTTAGCGGCCAGGGAGCCGCTGTGTACAGTGACTGTAGGGGAGTGTTTGCTCATAATCTCCTGATCTCTGCTGCCTCGCTGTGACAGTGGATCAGTGAGCGCTGGGTGGATGACAGGGCTGTGTGTGTGTGTGTGTGTGTGTGTGTGTGGCTGAAGGCTGGAGAGGAGCCCGGAGCTGTAGTCCTGGAGCTCAGACACACGGGGCACTCACTGCTGGCTCTGAGAGAGGACGGGCGTCTGCTCTATACTGCGCTACGGCGTGGCTCTGTTCCCCTGTGAGGCATGCTGGGGTGTGTGTGTGTGTGTGTGTGTGTGCATAGGCACGTGCCTGTGTGCTTTTGTACAGATACACATGTACACTCCATAGACACCTCATTGGGAGTGGTTCTCATTGGCCAGTTTGTCACCCAGAGAGACGTGTTCACCTGAGCTGGTGGACATCACCTGCTGTGAAGAACAGTGATTAGTCCAGCAGACTGTGCAGGCCTGTGATTGGGTGGGTACTACTGAGCTAACAGGGAACAGGCTCAGGAACAAGCCCTGGTTAGGGCTGCCTTAGTATCCACCATTCTATTAATTATACCATGATTACTTTTATTCTTTGTTTGGAAATACAAGATTACTATGTTCACGTGTGAATGTGGGACTATGTTTTCACCAGCAGCTAAGATAAAGGAAAAGTTATACGGTGGAATCGCCTCTCATCATTTGGTTAAGGAACAGTTAATGCTTTTTGGTCACAGATCAAGATCACACAGAGGAATAAAAACAAGCAGACAAGTAAAACATTATGCCCAAATTCAGAAAGTTTGTGGAGCTAGCTCGCTCTCTCGCTCTCTCGGTCTCTCTCTCTCCTCTCTCTTCCAGTGCTTTAACAAATTGGCAGACAAAGTTTAATGCGATTAAAAGTGTCATCCAGTGAGCTCTTTGATTCGGTAGGTAGACGCGTCGTTTCGGCGTTGGGAGGCGATGGCGCCCGGCGACAATAATTAGCACATGCTAGTCATTAACAAACACAGATTAGCCATGAGCTCATTGGGCTGGCTGCCACCGGGGTGACGAGTGTCGGGCTGGTTTCAATTCCGTCCAACGAGACCTGGGATCAGACGCTGCGTTCCGCGAAGCTCGCCCCGCTCTCTCATGGCTTTCATTACCAAATTTCAAAATCTGTAGATTTATGGAAATGACTTTTAAATGTGGCCAATCTTTTCTTTTCCCTTCTCTTTTTTTTTTCGAGGGCGAGTTGCGAGTTGGCCTTCAGTGGGAAACCCCGCTGTGAGGTTTTAATGAAAGATCATAGCGGCCCTCCAAGACTGACAGAGAGCCACGGACCCTGAAAAGCCCAAAATAATCTGTTTTACTTTTAATGGCGGCCATTTTATATTCATTAAGATCAAAATGCTGTTTTTTTGCTGGCAAATTGCAAAGCTATTCCGCTCACAGCTTGAGAAGCCAGAGGCCCCACTGCTTTGTCGCTGGCTCGTGAGAGAGCGCACGGCTAATATCTTTAATGCGCTTTGATGGCGCGTGGCCTTCGCAGGTGGGGGAAGGGCGGGGGGGACGGGGCCACGCGATCCCGCTCGCCTCGGTCAGACGTCGACAGACGCCTCGCCCCTCTCAACGCGGGGCCGCGTCTCCCCCCAATCAGACGGCCCGGCCCCGGACTCCTCTCTCGCCCTCTCCGGTTGACCTCCTCTTCCTCCCCTCCCGCTCTTATCGCCGGTGAGCCGGGGGCCCGCGCTTCTGCAGGTGTGAGCGGGGGCCGCAATTACGACGATCCGCAAATGTGGCGTAATCAGGGGGCCATTGTCACAGCGGTCCTGCTCTATATATATCCACCGCCAGCCCTCGCGCCAACGCCGGGACTCTCTTCTGTTGTTGTCCCCGTTTCGCAGGTTTTAAAATATCGCTCGCTCACATGTTCCTACTGAGAACATGCTTTCAGTTTATTTACGTTTTTTTTAAACCGCTGAAAACCGAACCACATCTGTGGGTAGTTTCGGGATAATAAAATATCATCCATTTATATGCTGTTCGGTGTTTTTCTTTTCTGTACATGTAGAACTTGATATGAGTACTGCATGGTTAAATAGTTTTAACATTTCCATTATCTGGCCGGTTAATTGCATTTGTAAACACAGTCGATGCTTGTGAGCTGTAACACACGCACAGGCGTGTTATAGCCACACATTTGTGTCGATAGGCTGTGTGCGCATGAGCTGTTTATCTCAAGCAGGGGACAGTGCCTCGGGAGTGTGCGCTGGCCGTACCTGGAGCAGCACGTCTGTACTGTACCTCCGTGAAAGTTCACTGAAATGTGCGCTGAAAGGGAAGTGCAGTGAGCGGTGGGTTTGAGTCACTGCAGCTGGCCGGTGATCAGAGGAGCAGCCCCTGCTTGTCCTGGCCAGTCCCCCTCCCCGGTCATTACGCCGACTGAGGACAGTTAGTCATCAGTGGCTCCGTGCCCGCGGTGTTTCTGCACCGTCTACACTGGCGAGAGTTAGCCTCGCGCTCACCAAAGCAAACCGCACTCCCCTCCGCACCCGCACCCCCCCGCCCGTCTCTCTCGCTCTCTCCCTCTCTCTCTCTCCCTCTCCCTCTCCCTCTCCCTCTCTCTCCCTCTCCCTCTCCCTCTCCCTCTCCCTCTCTCTCTCTCTCTCTCTCTCCCTCTCCCTCTCTCTCTCTCCATCTCTCTCTCCCTCTCCCTCTCCCTCTCCCTCTCCCTCTCCCTCTCTCTCTCTCCCTCTCCCTCTCCCTCTCCCTCTCCCTCTTCCTCTCTCTCTCTCTCTCGCTCTCCCTCTCTCTCCCTCTCTCTCTCTGTGTCAGGGGCCAGGGCTTTGCCCCCTGTGACCGGGAGCGGCAGTTCTTCTCTCTGGCCAGCAGAAGGCACAGTTGTTACATACCCGACCGTGAAGGTGCCCCCCCCCCCCCCCGCGCGGCCGTCACCCCGGCCCTAGCTCCGCCCGCCGAGGCTCTACGGGGCGTGGCCCCGGCCCCCGAGGAGCCGGGCCTGGAGAGCGCAGGACTCCCGCACGTACGCCGCCCAGGTGAAACGCAATCCGGCGCGGCGTGTTTACAGCTCCCCAGCGTCTGCGAGCCGGGTGCCGCGAGCTGGGACTCCTCCGCGGTGGCGGGAGAGCTCCGGGGCCTTCGTCTGGCGGCGATGAGGGAATTCGATAACCTTCTTTTTTTTTCGCCGGGTCTTAGGGGTGAGCTGAGTGTGTCTAGCCCTGCCAAAGCCGTCTTTAATGGGCCTCTGAAAACACTCTAAAAGCAGACACAAATGTGTGGATGGGCAGGCGGCCAGCTCGCGCGGGGAGATGGGGGGGGGCGGGGGTCTTAAACAGTGGGAGGGTTGTGAAGGAATGCTTGAGGACAAAGCCAATCGGGGGAGGGAGGGAGGGACGCAAGGAAGGGGGGAAAAAAAGAGGGAGAAGGAGGGAAGAGGAGACAGGAGGGAGGGAGAGGAATGAAGAGACAAGAGAGGACAGAGGCGAGGTCAGGGGAAAGAGAGCGAGTGAGAGAGCGACAGAGAGATAGGGAGACGGAGGGAGAGAGAAAGAGAGAGGGAGCGACAGAGAGAGAGATAGAGAGAGAGATACAGATAGAGATAGGGAGAGGGAGAGGGAGAGAGATAGGGGGAGGGAGAGAGAAAGAGAGAGGGAGAGAGTGACAGAGAGAGAGAGGCCAACTGCAGGAGCTGCCGCACGCTTCCACATCCTGGAAGCGATCACATTCCCACCTGTCTAAATTTAGGTGGATAATGGGGTAATGGAAGACAGATGTAATCAATTTGAGGTCCTGCATATTTCTGATTTAAAAGCTAAATAACATCAATAGTGTAAATATCTCCTGTAATCTGAGGAAAAGATGGCCTTTAACATAAATATTCAGATGAACTGAAGCATGCTTCTCACATAGTTAGCTTATTTTTTCAGTGTGTGGTCACTCTTATCCTACTATAGGGCCAGACACACAAGCAGTGAAATGCCACTCAAGTATTTTCTCATTCATATATCAGAGCTACATCTTCATCTTCAGAGAAAGATGTTATATATAATTAACATTTTGATAGATTCACAGAATTGATGTATGCAATATCCTTTTTATGTTATGGATCAACATTTCTATACATAATTAAGCGGGGGGAAAAGAAAATTAGTTTATAAAGTGGATTTGTTATTTTATTTTGATATGGAAATTCGCATCCTTTTAAAAATTAAATTATTCATAAAGTATTCATAAAGTAGTTTTCAGCAGCCCATAACAAATATACAGTACCTTACTCCATTTATTCAGCCCATCAGATCTTTGAATAAATAAATAATCAATAAATAAATACAAATACTCCAGCAAAGAAAAAGACACCTCACATTATTATTCTTTTTTTAATCTTTTGTCTTTTACGGTTTCCAATTATAAGATTTAAATGAGATTGCGCATGAACCAGCTAAGGGTTTCCAGACGAGGATAGTTGACCATTATTTGTGATTTTTGCCCGTAATGTTTCCCCCCTGGCTCTCCCGTTCCCTAATCCACGCGGGGGTGAGGGCCGGTGCGGGCGCGCGGGGAGCTGGGGGCCGTTTGTGACAGCACGGCGGAGCGGAGGCAGAGCCGCGGCCCCTGTGTGGGGTCCCTCTCCTCCAACGATGTGCGTGTCATCATCGGTTCCCGGGACAACAGGAGGAATGATGGGACCCCGATACATATGAAGCAGGGGGGATCATGCATAAACATGGGCCCCGGGGCCCCGGGCGAGGTGACTCCGCCAGGGGACAGGATCTCATTGGGCCCCCCCCCCCCCGCCCCCTCCGCTCCGGACCCCCGGCTCCCCGGGCCCCGCTTATTATTCATGAGCTCCGCTAAGCCACACCTCCAATTACGGCGCGCGGCGGGCGCCCGCTAAGTGATGGATCGCGACGGATGGCGACGGCGGTGACGGACGATATATCATGATTAAGATCAACGCCTGCGGAAGTGAAGCCCCGGGACGAGTCGCAGTCTCGGACACACGCTCCGGCTCTCTCTCTCTCTCCCCCCAACCCCGACGCTTTCAGGAGACAACACCCCGCCATCATTACCCCCAGCCCAGCGACGCTGTCAATCACCGAACGCGCTCCTTTAACCCGCTGAAAACACGTCTTACTGTACTTACTTTCTCTTCTCATAGGAAGGGGGTTGACTCTGGGAACTGGGGTTTTATTAATGTTTCATCAGCAATATAGATTATATGTGAATTTGGATGCATTTGGATTACACTAATTTAAGAAAGATTAATTTAATATTCCCCCACTAACAGTTCACCCAACATTTTCATCTGCTCTCCAGAGCCACAGGCTACTGCTGGACTAGGGGTACTGTTCCAAACTATTTATTTGTGTTCTAAATCTAGTTATTTATTTTATTTTAAACATGATATTAAAACCATGGACAACTCATGAGCTTCCAGAATCTCCTCATGACATTTCCAGATAAACAGGAACAGTAATATTTTATCTTTAGCATTTTGTTTTCCAATAAACTAACTGCATTAGGAGGGGAAAGGGTGACAGTGACTCACTGGGGTCAAGAATATTATAATATTATAACCACAGCACATTTACATTATTGTTTACTTTTTAGCATTGATATATGATGTGACAGAATCTGAAGCATCATATAAAGACGCCTTTATTTTTAACCACAGCTTAAAGGCAATAGATTCTGCAGTCTAAATTAGTCATTTGACCCGTTCCAAGCACGGTTCAAAAGGTTGGTCATGTTGTGGTGCATTTTACAAAAATTCTTGGTTATTTGGGAGCTTCTAATGTGGTGTGTGCCTCGAATGTCTGTAGGTAAGCCGTTACAGTATGATGTCCTGTGGCTTAGATGTGCATTTATTAGCCATGTTTGTTATGTGAACCCAAGTTTAAAACCTCTTTGAGGCTAACACTGTTGGCCCCTGGCAAACGCCCGGAAATATTTTAGCGAACGTGATTCATAGGGGCCGGGAACATGACGCGGCCGTTATTAGGGTGGCACTAGCAGCGGGGAGCAGAGCGAGCAGCTCTTCTTTAGAAATGCTTTGACTGGAAATCAGCGTGTGGACCGCAAGCCTCGGAATACATTGATGAAAATGCCACTGGGACCTCCAGATAGTGTGAAAACACAAAGACTTCAATAACCTGTGACTCGCGTTACCAGCTACACGCTCTATTGTTACCGCAGTTCATTTGGCTTCTGTACGGCATTAAACCTCATATTATAATCGTGTCCATCACGGACTGTTCCTCCGTTGTACTGTATTTAAGGCATGAATGCAAACACCTCACGGGTTATTCTGTGACCTTTAGATGTACTACAGCGTAGGGGCACATTTTTATAGCGGGCGTAGCTCCATAAGGGTATGTTTTTCACAGTCCCTGCTCTTTGGGTAGATACAGGTTTGTTCAGGTGAGCAGAAACTGGACTCTAGCCCTTTAATTCATCAACAGCAGGGGTGGGGGGAGGGGGCGGTGTAGCCCGTATCTACAAGCCGCATTCCAAAGGGAGATGTTTTCAATTCACTCATTATAGAGGGGTCACTCGGGGTCAAGTTCAATGGCGTGAAAAAAAGAAGTGTTGGCGGTGGGGACCGCCACCCACGCGCGGAACCCGCGTGAACCCTGCCGCGCCATTTTTGGGGGGCGAATGCGGGAAAATTAGCCCTACGCGCTGTTTACATTTAAAGGAAAAGAAGAAAAAAAAGAAAAAACATTAACAATTCGGTCGGGGCGAGGTGACGGAGACCGTGACAGAGTAAACACGCTGCGGAGAGCCGGCCTGGCCGTAATGATGTCATTAGTATGCACGCAGCCGGGGCCAGATGTAGCCTGTATAACAGTCCGAGCCCTCTCCTCTCCCCCCCCCGTCCCCGATAATGGCTTTAGGCTCTATTGAAAGCGGGGACACTGAAAGACCGCGGCCAGGGAGAGGGCCGGGATGGGGAGATAATGCACGCGGGCGAGGGGAACATGGCCGCCGTGTCCGGTGTGGCTGTGGAGCGTCGTCTGAGGCTCAGAACGGATGATACCGGGCTGGAGGACCGCAAAGCGCCCGCACGGTGAGCCGTGCGTGAACACGGGCCGAGACCGAGACGGAGTAAATATATCAAAATAAGAGCGCGCCGCCCGCATTGTCCACAAGCGAGGGAGGGCGAGGGGACCCCGCGTCCCTGCTCCCTCAGAGGACCGGGACGGAGGGGGGGGCGAAGGTGTGAGCGCAGGTGCATCCTTTTCAGAGAGAGAGAGAGAGAGAGGGAGAGAGAGAGAGATAGAGGGAGAGAGGGAGAGAGAGAGAGAGAGGGAGAGAGAGAGGGAGAGAGGGAGGGAGAGAGGGAGAGGGAGGGAGAGGAGAGAGAGGAGAGAGAGAGAGAGACTGGGAAGCCATCTTCTGCCTACCCTTGTCATGTCGATGGAGACCTGAAGCATATTCCTAAATTGTATGCTCAGGGTCAGATTGTTGTAATTACTTTTTTACCATCGGGTCATCTCCATGGGCCCTTTCTGAGCAATTCCCACTGCAAAGTTCATCAGGGCTCACGCCTCATCCAACGCTGGGAATTGAAGAAGCGAGCTTTTAAATGACACATTTCACCAGTGGAAATATCACCTGTGCTTGTTTTTAAGCAGTCTGGGGTGGGGAGGGGGTGCTGAGAACACAGCTGTTTTCATATGGAAATGTGTCATTTCAGTTAACTCAAGGCGTACTTAATCTGTTCCTATGTTTTATTTGTTTGTACTATACATTTACCATCACTGCAGTGCTCTTTTTTCTTGAAAGGTAGTTTTTTTTCAGCCAACACTTCACTTTTAAGAAGCCATATGGGTACTACAGAGAGAGCAGTGTAGATTTTGTAAGTTGTATTTGAGCACCGTTTTGAAATCACAAATCTCTAACGTGCAGTTCAGCAACCACCATTCAGAGGCTGTGCACAGTAATGCTTCTTCTAAACTTGAACACAAAAAAAAACAAGGGTGCCAAGCGCCCTCATCTCTAAAGATACACGGTGTGAGCTGTGAGAAAGAGTTGAAATAAAAGTAATTACATGTCTGTGTGTGTGTTTGCGTGCCCACATACATGTGTAAGAGATCACAAAACAGTAGTATTTTATCTGTAGCTCAGGAGGATTTCAGCGAATGGTGTTGTGCTTGACACTTTGAGCATGGCCCCACTGTTTGAAGGCCTTTGGTTTTTGTGTTGGGTTTTTTTCTCCTCTTTTATGCATTGAAGGCCTGTGATTCACTGAGGCTTTTGAGACACAGTGACCAATGAAGGGGCAGAAAGGCTTTATAACTCTGCTGATGTGGGGGGTACTCAGTCCCCAGACCCCCTCTTGCTCTCCCCCGACTGTTTGTGTCCTCCAGGCCGAGAACGAGATCTATGGCACAGAGCTGCTATGCTGTCCGAGGGAAGACCAACTCGGATGAGGAAGTATCTTTACAGAACAAGTATCTTTATTTCACTATTTTTCAATTAATTTTGGCAATTGCCAATGCACCAAACTGCATCCAAAGACAAGCAGGTTAGGGACTACAGATGAAAATTAGCTCATTAGCCATCTCTGGCACATTTACATTGATATGGACACTGAAAATGTTGATTAATGTGCACTGTCCCTGATAAATAAATAAATAATAAATCTCTGATTTACAATGTACATTTTATGATTTAGGAATTAAGAAGCTTTTAGCAATCAGCCATTTCACATGGTACAGACAGCAAAGACTCCAAGAGCTGGAGAAGCAAAGATCACAGTCAAAATTTAAAAAGTAAAAGTAAAAATTGTAAAATTGCAAAAAGTTAAAAATGCACTTACGATGACTGTATTTTTTTTTAGGACAGCACTTCATGTGTATTTTACTAGTTATGGATGTGATGCTTTAACTTGTGGAAGAATCTATGCACTTGTAAGTCACTTTGAACTAAAAGCGTCTGCCAAATGACTAAAATGTAAAATGTTAATGTAAATGATGTAAGTGCCATTGTCAAGGTCCATGCCTCAAGACTCGCAAGACTATGGGAGAGACAAACTAATGCTCGCATTTCAGTGAGGAGCAATTAGGTTAGGATACATGGAGACTGAATCGTGTGTCACTACTGTCAAAACCGTGCTTGTTTTATATTTCCCCTCTTTGTTTTGTCTGCAATAGGCACACCCACGCATGCTGCACATACAGGAGTGGCCAAAGCATGGGCACCTGGCCAACTTCAGACCAGTGGAAAACTCTGAGGGCCCTTAGCAGACTTGTGTTAAAGATTTAGGACAAGGCCTCCTCTTAACTGCATGTTATCTGTTTTTTTGCCCTCTACCATTTCAATTCGCTGAAAATGTGACCGTTATATTTTCCAGAAAAGAGAACGAAAGCTGAAATAAAGTTTTGATTCATGTACTTTTGTAAATCCCGGAATTTGGACTCTTGCAGACATAATTTATGCATTTAAATTCATCTTTGGGCCCAGGACAGGGGTCAGCTCGCTCCTAGCTTTGATGGTGTGAGTTACTGAAGATCGACATTAAAACAATATTTATGTCCAGCGGTTAGCCAGCTCAGAAGGGCCTTGATGAGGACAGAAACGGCGTCCGACACCATCGCTCACGCTGTAACCGCGCCGGCCCTGCCAGGTGACTCACCGCTCGGCACTCTGGGCCAGGCCACACGCCGGCTCCAAACCCCCTCAAGGACTCCAAAACTCAAACAGCGCTTTGTCGCTAACGTCTCCGCTAGTAAATCTGCGTTCCAGTCTCGCATTTTATTTTTAGTTCCTTTTATGAAATTTTAATTGCGCAAGAATGTGCGGTCTCCATGTGGAAAATTTTTTATTCAATTAATGGGGGGAGTGGTAAAATTTGGAATACAATGTGAGTGTTGTGAGCGGGGGGGGGGGGGATGAGCCAAAATGGCGGGAGCTGAGAGTGGTTGCACCATGTCTGGATGCTCTGTGATTACTAGCCCTGTAGAGAGCAGGATCACCTGCCAGATAAAGACAGCGTTAGGCAACGCCATGAGAATAATACACATTATCATTAGCCACCTCTGAAAGAGGTGAGGGTGGAACAGATCGCCACTGTTTAAGCCTGCCATTCTAAACCCTACAGGCAATGACTGTAGCAGTCTTCACCCTGCTGAAAAAAATAGCTCAAGCCAAGTTTTGAAACAGCAGATAGCTGGTCATTTCAAGCTGGTGATAGCTGGATTTTACACCAGGGCTGGGTGCCTGGTGAGAACATCTCTGATATCGGTGCAGGGCTGGGTCTCACAGGTTATGGCCCCATAAACAAGAACACACACTCATGAGAAGGCACAACCAACCAAACGAAGGGAAAAAGAAAAGAGAACATGGGGGAAATTCAGGCCTCACCTCAATGGGAAGGCGGACCTGAAATCCCCCAACCTGTCTATCGACACTAAAACGAAATAAAACAAAACAAGAAATGTTGAACCAAAACATCAAAATAACTCAACAAATAACCCCAGAGACTCTCCTACACACTCAATAACAGGATTGCAAGTAGACTCGGGCAGAATGTAAGGACCGAGGAATATATAGACTTAAGGGGGCTCAGGTGAGGGTGGTTCCCTATCAGCACAACTGCTAATTATTTCCACTTAACACAGGTGGTTCCACTTCAGCACAGCGCAGCTAGGAACGAGAAGAGGGGGAAAGAACCTGTGAGTCACAGAGCTCTTTCCAATGGCTTATTTTATAACCTACAGCAGCAATCAAGTCTGGACCTCAAATTCGAATCCGGCCTCGGGTTGCTTTTCTCCGAGGTAATTAGCGGAACAGTTAGTGCTACTGATTGTCTTCACAGCCGACTTCCAGGTAAATGGAGGGTCAGAAGCCGGCAGTTCTCAAACCTTGCAGACCGTGATTTGATGATGCCTGACCTAGAGGATGGTAGATCTCCAGAACCGCGATGTTACAGCATCAGTTTAACCCGCAATTTTTTAATATTATAATATAACTGCACACTTGAAAAGTAGCAGGTTTTTATGATTTTATGATTTATTTATTATTTATTTATCATCGCTGTCACTTTCTTGAAGTCTGTGGCTCATTCCAATCGTTTATTTTATCCATTTTCGTCAACTCAGTACTTGACTGAAATCGATTGAGGTCTGGCATCTTTAAGAACATCCTAAGCCATTAAATGCTCCTTGAAGGAGGCTCCTGGAGGATTTCTGACCAAGGAAACATGAGTGCACGAGTGTTTCGGAAGTATTTCTTTCGAAACATGTAACATACAAATGATTGACCTGCAGATCCACCTCACATTTACTCAGCTTAAAACGGATGTTTTACTGTGTGTGTGTGCCCTTGTATGTGTGTGTTTGTATACGTGTGTGCGCATGTGTGCACTTGTGCATGTGTGTTTGCATGCTTGTATGTGTGCATGTGTGTGCTTGTATATGTGCGTGCACGTTTTTATGGGTGTGTGTGTTTGTGTATGTGCGCATGTCTATGTGTGTATGTGCGCATGTCTATGTGTGTGTGTGCGCATGTCTATGTGTGTGTGTGTGTGTGTGTGCACACATGTGTGTGTCTCTGCATGAGTGCGTGTGTGAGAGGGGGGGCAGGTCTCGGACTGCAGCAGTGCCGTTGCCCCTCTCCCCGCAGGACGCGCCCAGGCTAATTTGTTTGTGCGGCCCCAGCCCTGAGCATCTGGCCCTCGGCCTGTTCCCCCGGCCAGATCACTGCTGCTCCAGCCTGCAGCCCACACTGCAGAGCGCAGCTCAACCTGCAGGGAGCCAGGGAGAGGGCCGCTCATTCAGCCTCTCTCTGACACAGAGCCCACGTCGCGCCCTGACTGACGCGCCTGTTTACACCGCTGTCTGTGGCCCGCTGAGGGGGTCTGACAGGGAATCAACGCATCCGTGTGTTACAGCTGCATAGTTACTCACACGCACCTGTTCACCAAACGCCCTCAACAGGCTTCACGATATTATGCTGTAAATACAGTACACGCACAACTACCTGCTTCTTTCATTATTGAGACCTGATTTATACTTCAGACTGTGCCTTAGTGCTCCCTCCTGATTTCCTCCCCTCCCCCAATCCCCCCCTTCCAATATCCCTCTTGTGTAACCCTAATCCTTAATTAAAAAATAAATAAATGAAAATTGCACTTACAATGACTATTGTCTTTTTGTTTACAACAGCTGTTCATGCGTGTTTTGCTATGCTTTGCTTGATGTTTTTAACATGAAGAACCGATGTACTTGGATTAATTATGTCTCTTCGGATTAAAACGTCTGCCAAATGACGAAAATGTAATGTAATGTAACTACTTTTTAAGTTACATATTCGCGTTTGCTGTTGCTGACTTGCTTGTGTTGTCTTTGTGAGTGTATTTTGCTTCATTTACTGTATGTTTGTCACAGATTCGCAGCTGAATCAAAGTATTTTGTTTTCTGTGCATACATCTGACAGATGTTTCCATGGAAATAGCCTTGGGATCAGCATTGAGAAAACAATACATTTGACCTCATGGGATGAGATTTATCATACATCTCAGAATGTAGGAGCATTTGTGATTTCTGCTTCTTGCGTACAGTGAGGAGTCTTCCAGCTGCTCTGCAGGAAACATGCGGAGCGCAAAATGTAACAAATGGGCTTAGCCATGTCGGGAAATTCTGCAAAGTAAAGTTTTAAAAGTAAAAGTCATTTTATAGTAATAATAAAAATGACTATTTATTTTCGTGTTCACATCTGTTTTTATTTTATATGGATTTTACAGTCCTCAATATTATTTATGCTTTTATTCTAACATATAATTCAAATGTTTTTGGAAGGTATGGGGATGCATTCTGTTATAAATTATGAAATGTACGCCAGAATATTTAGGTAATTCATATTTGGTAACAAAAATTATAATAAATTATAAAAATTATTCCACTTGGTCAGTCGTTCTCATAAGGAGCGTAAGAACGGGGCATTTTTCAACATCATCCGGCGCTCAGAACACAATTAAAAATTAAAATAGCGTTGTCATGCATAGTTTTCTCTGCGTGCGGCGCTCGTTTCAGAAGGGCTTAAGGAGCGAGAGCACGCTGGACACCCCCGCCGGAGAGCGGAGCCTCACCGGGGCCCCCGGGCGGGCTGGGTGAATCCGGGGCCACCTGGAGCCTCTGCCTGGAGAAGGAGGTGCAGAGGGGACCGGGAAAAGCAGGAATCAGTCAGGCTTTAGTGAGCACCGCGGTGACACCAGGGGGATGGGGCTTTTTTTAACATTCACATTCGCATTTATGTAAGTACATGCATGCGTAAGGAGAGCCGGGAAGGATCCGCTGGTCGACCTCCAGAGTTAATTGAGTGTGTTTGGTGTGTGGTGTGTGTGTGTGTGTGATGTGTGTGGGTGTGTTTGGTCTGTGTGTGTGAGTGTGTGGGTGTGTTTGGTCTGTGTGTGTGAGTGTGTGGGTGTGTTTGATCTGTGTGTGTGAGTGTGTGGGTGTGTTTGGTCTGTGTGTGTGTGTGTGTGTGTGTGTGTGTGTGTGTGAGTGTGTGTGTGGGTGTGTTTGGTCTGTGTGAGTGTGTGATTGTTTGTGTGTGTGTGTGTGTGAGTGTGTGGGTGTGTTTGGTCTGTGTGTGTGTGTGTGTGTGTGTGTGTGGGTGTGTTTGGTGTGTGTGTGTGTGTGTGTGTGTGTGTGAGTGTGTGGGTGTGTTTGGTCTGTGAGTGAGTGTGTGTGTGTGTGTGTGTGTGAGTGTGTGTGTTTGGTCTGTGTGTGTGTGGGTGTGTGTGTGTGTGTGTGAGTGTGTGTGTGTTTGGTCTGTGTGTGTGTGTGTGTGTGTGTGTGAGTGTGTGTGTGTGTGTGTCTGTGTGTGTGGGTGAGTGTGTGTGTGTGAGTGTGTGTGTGAGTGTGTGGGTGTGCTTGGTCTATGTGTGTGTGAGTGTGTGTGTGTGTGTGTGTGTGAGTGTGTGTGAGTGTGTGTGTGTGACTGTGAGTGGGAGTGTGTGTGTGAGTGTGTGTGTGTGAGTGTGAGTGTGTGTGTGTGTGTGTGTGTGTATGTGTGTGATTGTGTGTGTGTGTGTGTGTGCGTGTGTGTGTGCGGTTGCCTATAAAAGGTATGGTTACATTAGATATGGTACTGTATTTCCCAGTACTCACCATCCCCTCCTCATTTCAACTCACGGTAAATACGGTAAGATGCAGTAATAACCCCGGATTGTTCTCATGCTGCTGTGTTGTGTGCCATTAAAACACAAAATGGATGTTTGGACTGGTTGTGTTGAAATACCAGCTACCAGCTGTTTCAAAGCTTGAACTGGTCAAACCATGTTGAGTATGGAGCTGGTCTAACTGGTCTACCAGCAAACCTCGCTTGTGCTGAATACCAGGGCATTCTTACTGATACTACATTGGGTATGAAAACCTAGAATCTGTTTGCGGTTTGTGTTTTTTTTAAATCATTTTCATTGAGCAAGAACGTCTGGTGCGATATAATTATCTCTTTGTTGAGATAAGGTTTAGCTGTGAGTTTGAATTGAAATGTAAAGAGCTTCCTCTTTTATGGCTAATTCTTTTTCTGATCTCCCTGACTTAAACTGGCTGTAACTGTGGAAATTGAAATTTTGGATGAGAGACGGTATAATTTAGCACTAGGATTAATTTTGAAACATAAGAAAGGCCGTGTGAAATCTTTACAAAAGGCCCTTCTGATTTTCTGCCAGATCCAGTGAAATCAGTCCCATATAGCAGAAAATTGACAATCCAGTAGTCTTTTCATTGTGTCTTCCTGGTAACCTGTGGTTTTCAGGTACCCATTTCTTATATTCCAGCTGTAATCAAACTGTTGGATGGTGGTGTAGTAGTTATGCATTGCGATCAAGCAACAAATCAAATCAATTTCAGGTTAGAAACTTTTCCAAACTTAGAAAAGCAACTAGGCATAACTGCTAGAGTATAAGCATTCGCCTTTTATAAGAGACTTTAGATGTTGCTTCACATCACTGTTGCTAACATTATTGTACAGAAGCACTCCCCATTCATGTAATCACTGAGTACATTTTGCCTTCAGTTTGCCTTCCAATTCAACAGAAAATTCTGTCTACCAATGTAATGACATTTTCTATTGTTCTGCTTTGAGGAAAATGAACTGTGGTTGAGGTTCTTCTGAGTGCGAAGAAAGTTGTGAGCGCACGTTTCCAAGACTGTAAAATTGTGCTGCCTTTATTTATTTTTAAAATTCCGGTTTGATACAGGCAGCGATGACACCAGCACTCATAGGGGAAGTTTTCACTCATCTGTTCTGGGTGAACCTGTACGTAACCCAGCTTAGCATACATCTGAAAAAGATCCCTTACAGACAATGCGGGGGATTAGCAGATCACAAAGCCTTTGCTTGGCCACAGAAGTGCAAGAATGCCCTCAAACTTCCAGCAGATAATTAAAATAAAAAAGAAAGATGGAAACTAAGTCTTTGATGAAGCCAGGCAATTTCTGACGCAATAATTGCACTTTGTTTACTTAATATTTGCCAGAATGTTGACGGTAAGGCTGGATTGTCTCCTCACATTCTGTACAGGCCCAGCCCCGGCATATATTTCCTCTGAAGAAGGGAGTAAAAAAAATAACATTTCTCGTATCTTGGATAAAGAGAGAAAAGGGTGTGTTTTTTGGCGGACAGGAAAGCCACAATGTTTGCCCTCGGCTGTGTCACCTCTCAGGCGGCGGGGCGCGTCTCTCGCCCCTCTGAAAGCTGTCCATGTACCCGGCGTTCGGCGGTCAAAGCCCGGTTTGGAGGACCGCACGGCTGCCGCACGCTGCCACGCGCTCTCAGCCAATGGCGGTGATTAAAGACAACGCTGTCATAACGCCGTGACTGGAGACAAGGGAGGTAGTTTTTCTTTATTAAAGTTTCATAAGGGTTTGTACCGAGGATGAATTATGAATAAGGCAGAAGGTCAAGACAAGATCATAAACTCAAAGGCTCACCGCTCTCAGTCAGGATGAAAGCTTAGGTTGGTAAATGTTTAGCGTGGTCGTACCTCCTAGCGCTGAGTACTGTTTGTTTTGCTATCGCTTAAACTCCGTTCATTCTTTTTTTCCCTGGAACTGTCTCCTTTCTTTTGAAATGATAAACCATGGCCTAGCTCACCCAGGCACTGTCAGTAGAGCCTTTGTTCACAAACCAATGGTTGGGAAAAGTGAGAACTGAAAGCATTTCTTAGGAAGGGAAGAGTTCAGTGGCTAATGAAGAAAATGTATTCACATGCATGTTTGGTTACATTAATGACAGCCATACCTTCACTTTTTTTATAAAGAAAGAGTTGCATGTCTTTTGAAATGCTTTCAGCGTTTCACATTGACCTTGTTGTAAGAGTTTGAACCAGTTTTTGGAGACGGAGTACTTCCCTGTTTGACAGCCATTTTGAATACATCAAAGGACAAGTATGCAGTTTATTTTCTGCATACAGTGCAAAACATCTGGGCCTGGCTCAAATGGGGGATGAAATCTTTGTCAAATGTTTTATCTTATTTTATTTTGTACAGTTGTATTGAAAATAGAGCTGTAAAATGAGTGTGCGTGTGAGTGTGTGAGTGTGTGTAGAGCTGTAAAAGCAGTAACGAATAGTTCAACGAAATGTAAGAAATCAAACTATGGAGTAAAGGAAAGGAACTAAAATGGCGGAAACCGCGCGCGTCTCCTCCTCGGCGTCGGCGGTCAGCGGCGGGGTCGGGGAGAGGTCGGCCCCGCCCTCTGAATCCTGCCGCGCCGCGCGTCTGGCGGGGAGGAGAGCGGGCCGGCTCCCCGGCCGGAACAGCTCAATACACACCTGCGCCGGACCCCCGGACCCCCCGCGGCGCACGCCCCGGAGAGAGAGAGCCCGCCCAGCCGGAGACGCAGCGGGGCGCCCCGGTTCCCCTCCAAAAAACAGCCAGCGCGAAAGTAATTCACACCCGTCTCCGTTTGATTTCTTTATTTATTTCCCCAATCCCTCTGGCCCGCCGGAGCTCAATTAAGAGGGGAGACAGAGGTCCAGGAACACCGTCCCAGGGCTTCTGCTCCAACAGGCCTGGCACCGGTACGAGATTGGGGTCCTGCTATTGCGATGTTCAGCCCGCCAAGGAAGCCGGCTCTGCCCGGGCGTCTTTTGAATAAATGTTTTTATTTGGGTATTCCCAGGGCTGGCTGGCCCAGGCTGCATTACCGGACCAGAACAAGTCATTATCGAGGCCGCCACGAGTCTTCCCCACTTCCAGATTACGTGAGATATTTAAATGTGATTGACGATCTGAGGAGAACCGGAGGGGGATGAGAAAACGACGGCCGAGGCGTAGGGTGACAGTAATTCGTTCAGCGCTTCACGGTCCCATGCTGGGGACTGCTGCCGGGGGGGGGGGGGGGAGGTGCACCTGGAGCCAGTTCCTGTTTTGTTTTGTTCATTCCAGCAGTTTGTGCCCGACGTCGAACCGCCATCAACGGAGGGGGGAGGAGCTACGAAGGACGTACGACACTCACCAGGCTACCGTGTATGAAAATGCCCGTATGTGTGCTATTTACAGGGGCTTTTACTCTGGTATTTACACGGGCAGCTATAGGAATTCAAGGCAAGGTTGGATCCAGAAGGTATTCCCTTTTGTGTTGTGATTCATTGACATTGCAAAATAAACATTTTTTTATTTTTTGGAAAGGTTTTGACTCTTTAATTTATTTAAGTGTACATTTTATTTTGATCAACCTTTCTCCCTACATATTTAAGACTATAAGTGTTTGAATAAAGCACACTCAGGGAGACTTGAAAACTGCACTGGACCAGCGAGTTCCAGGATCAGCTGACGCAGCGCGCACACTGCAGCTCTGAACCCCCCGTGAGCTCGGCCGACTGATCCGAGGTCAGCGCGGGTGGCCGCTGACGGGGCCGCGTGTCCGCGCGCAGGAGGTGCGGGGCAGGGTGGAGAACGGGTTAAGATGCGGACCGCAGCCTCACGTCACACACCTCCCCGGGCGAGGAGCCCACAGCACAGGGTATTACGCTCGCCTTGTGCATAAATCCACTTGACTTATCCAAAAGATTAAATTATTTACACATTTCCAAAGGACCAAATCCTCAAATATGGCGACTCTACCCAGCACTTCATGAAAATTTTAGCGGCATAATTTCTTAACGAGTGAGTTTAAAGCACAGCTAAGTAATACATATACATAAACATATATGTACACACACAGTGCTCACTTTATTAGGTATACCAATCTAGTTCTGGGTAGGACCCACTTTTGGTTCCAGAACAGCCAGAATTATTTGTGGCGTGAATTCAACAACGTGCTGGAAACGTTCCTGAGGGATTTCTGTCGACGCAGACTGGAGCTCATGCAGATTTTGGGGCCACACATTCCTCCCGTTGCACCTCATCCCGAAAGTAATGAATTGGGATTTTTGGGATTTGGAGACTGTGCAGGCCATTGAGCTAAACTGAAGCCACTGCCATGCTCATGGAGGCATCTTGAGATGATATGTGCTTAGTGACACAGTGCATTATCCTGCTGGTCATGTCCGTTTGAAAAAGGGTAGACTGTGGTCATAACGCACATGGTCAGCACAATGCTTAAATATGCTGCGGCATTCAAACGATGCTTAATCGGGCCTAATCTGTGCCCAGAAAACATTCCCCACACCATTACACCACCGCCAGCCTGCACCATTGACACAGAACAGGATGGATTCATGCTGTTTACACCCATTTCTGAGAGCACCATCTGCATGTCGCAGCAGAAATGGAGATTTGTTAGGACTGGCCATGTTTTTCTGAACGTGTCCAGTTTTGGTGATGGCATTCTCACTGTAGCCCCATCTTCTTGTTCTCTTTTTGTTATTCTTGAACCTGGCGTGGTCTACTGTAGTCTGCTTCAAGGTTTGACACGTTTTGCATGCAGAGATGTCCTTCTGCACATCCGTATTGTGAACAGCTGCTCGTTGAAAATGGTCTTTCTGTGAGTTTGAACAAGTCTTGCCATTCTCCTCTGGTCTGTCTCATTATGTTGGATGTTTTTTGTTTATCACACCATACTCTGTGAACTCGAGAAACTGATATGCATCCCAGGAGATCAGCGGTTTCTGAGATACTCAAACCACCACCAACAATCATTCCACGGTCAAAGTCTCTTAGATCACATTCATTCTCAATTCTGATGTTTGCTCTGAACAACAACTGAACCTCTTGACCATATCTGGTTTCATGCATCTGCCACATGATTGGCTGATTAGATATCTATCTACATTAAGAATTGGTGTACAGGTCTTCCAAAATTGTGGTCACTTTACGTTTTTACTGTTACAGTACAAGTGTGTCTTTGTATTTGCGTGTAGTCTGTCCGTGAATTTCAAGGGCATTGTAAATGATTGTTTACTGATCTGCATTCTTCCAGAAAAGTGATTTCTTTTTCTCTGCCTTGTGTTGTCCTTAGCCGTTTTCACCGGGCCTTTCCAGAATGCCAGTCACACCATTTAAAAAGTGATGGCTTTGACCTCTGCTTTGCATACATTTCGGTTGGCCGCTCAGAGGTAGTCTTTGTGGAATTTCGCCATTGACACTTTGTAAATTGCCTTTTGCGCATGAACACACAAACATGCACTCATCCACACGTGTACGTACGCGGGCACAAATGCAAACCGCTAAAGCCATTATTGTTATTGACAGTTGAAAAATGAATGAATTTGCCTTCATTTTTCAGCACGGTTATATTTTCAAATCTTCTTTCTATCTTCCAAAAGAATGAACAGCAAAGGTTTAGATGAAATATTAAACCGTTTACAGAAAAACGGAAAAACAAATATAAAAAATATTTAATTACATTCAGTTTTTTTTTTTTTTTTTCAAAAGTCTAAAATGCTAGGCATATGAATACAAAATGGCAGTAAATCCTACCCAGATAGATGTAAACATGTGATGTAAATACCCTCAAATTAATTTAAAGCTGACCGTCTGCAATTTAAGCTCATATCCAATGTTTTATTCCAAAATCCAATGCGTTGGAGTACAGAGTCAAAGCAACAAAAATGATGTCACCATCCCAACGCTGTTGCACAGTGACAGTGACCACACACGTGACACCTGAATATTTTATAGCTTAAGTTGTGTTGCCGGTAATCAGACGAGTTTAAGACGATGTTGAGCGGTATCCTGGAGGACAATGCTTAGCGGGACTTCCTGGGATTCATGAGGAGCTTCCTGTGGCACGGCCGGCACCATCATCATCATCACTAAGTGGCGTGACCCGCTTA
>NC_083777.1:9287500-9412500 GCF_963514075.1 Conger conger
TTGAATTAAAAAAAAGAAGTTCCTTTGACCCAGCAGGAACTCTGTATGCGATGCTGACACACAGCACCATCTCTGTAAAATCACTCCCAACTCCACTCTTGGCTTGGTGCATGTCATCTTAGCGAGTACAGTAAGAGTTGTGGGCAGTCTGTGGGCTGTGTTTTAATAGATGGTTAACCGTAGACATTCCCATTATAATCAACTTTGGCCAAGAGCTGGCCACTGATTTCATAATGACTGGTAGTTTAACTCACTGGCACGTTTCAAGTGACCACTAACTGTTATCACTGTCTTCTCAGTGTTTATGTTGGTGTTTAAACACACACACACTGATACACACACACGTACACAAAGGCAGGCACGTATACTGCACACACACATACACAAATATAATTTCAGTAACCCAACAGTTATATTCTACAATGCTGAAACCTACACAAAATATGGGCATTCAATAAAAATAAAATATTATATATTAGAAAATATTTATACAAATATTCTCAGTGCAACCTGTCTTTGTCATCCGAGACACTTGTATTGTGTAAAAAATGAAAAGTCTCAGGAGGATATTGTGTGAAAAAATAGTTTGGAATATAGTAAATTCAATAAAGAAAATTCAAGCTCACATGAACAATGTACATACATGTATTCATACACACACACGCACGCACACACACACCTTTTACTATTCCTCTGGGTTTTTATTAACCGATATTTGGGCCTATTCATAGAATGAGTGACACGCGCAGCATACGCGGCGTATTAACAGCGCGAGGCAGCACCCCACCCAAGGCCACTCCGGTGCAGCGGAGTGGAGCTTCTGGCACCAGGCAGAGGAAAAGAGGGCTTCAGACTGGCCCTTATCGGGAGTAACAAATACTGACACCCCCCTGCCTCCGCCAGCCTGCAGATAAGTTGGGCACAGTGTGAGGGTGTCTGTTCGCTGCCGGGGGAAGGTGCGTTTGATAGCTGCCGCCCGTGCCGTTGTCACTCACACAAAGGGTTTTTTCTGTCGGAGAGGAAGCCCTCATTCTGTCACGAGTCAGTCGAACATGCACTCTTTTCAAGCGATAAGTTTGAAGGTTAATTATTATTTCTCTGGTGAAAAGCAGCACGCTCGTATTTACCTGGCGGAGGGCCGTCCCGAACGGCTGTCTCCCGCGGATTTGGGGGCATCAGGCGCGCGGAGATCTTGACGGGCTTGAATACGGTTGTACCTCTTTGCTGCTCACCTGGAGGCGATGTGTGTGCCAAGTTTAGCGGTGGAAGTGACTCCCATCTCCTCAGCTGAAGAGCTGCACTGCTTTCCTTCAGCTAGCCGGCTAACCGCACAAGCTCAGCAGCAAGCAATGTGGGCAGCCCAACTGGCCAAACTTAGTCGCTTATTTATTTGTTTATCTATCTGCTGCTGTTAACACTGTGACAGGTTAATAGCAAGCACCAGATTAACTACATATAGGGTTTCTAGCCAGAGCTAATCTTAGGCCTACAAAATGACACAAATGCTTGTTACTGTATCCACTGTTGTTGATTGAGTCATTATTGACATTGACTTGATCAAATGCTAAATTAATGATTTTGTGTTTACACACAGACGCACACACACACACACTCTCACACACTCGACCGCACGCACGCACATACAAGCACACACACTCACTCACACACACACACACTCACTTACTCACTCACACACGCACACACACACAGACAGACAGACATGCACACACACTCACTCACACACAGACACACACACTCACTCACTCACACACCCACTCACAAACTCACACACACACACACACACACACTCACTCACTCACACTCGCACACTCACACACACGCACACACACACACACACACTCAGTGGCCCGCTGTACTGATGAGATGAGTAAACAGTGAACACTCCCCACCTCTGGCCTTAACCCGCACAGTCAGGGCGCGTGCAGACACACACACGGAGCCAGCTCTGTCGTCTCAGACACACGCACACACACACACACACACACACACACACACACACACACAGCTCTGGCGTCTCAGCGGGTAGAGTAACGCTTTGCTTAATCGTCGCTCTTTTAGCCGCTCTGTAGAGGGGCTGCCAGGGGAGGCAGGGACCTCCACCGTCTCCATCTGTCAGGGACAGGCCTGCAGACCCAGTGCCCTGGCACGGTGACAGAGACACGCACTCTTACACCCGCACGCTCAGCGCGAGATTAAACGGGAGGAATGTTACGCTATTTTTTATCATTAGAACCACCCAGAATATGTTAGAACCAACTGGAATGCAGCTCTTGTACAAAAAAAATGTATCCTGGATAAAATGCTCATAATCTTCGCAGTTGAATTTATCTTTGCACACATTTACGGAGTTACGGTCACTCTCTACCCCACCCCGCCCTGCGGGATTAATGCCATGGTAAACTGTGTGGAAGTAGATGTGGGGAACATTTGGTGTGGTCTCTGGCCTCCTCGGCCTGTCCCCACACAGCAGGTTTTTTAAACCATCACTCTTCATCTGTCTGACATGAGGCCACCAAGCCGGGTGGCTATGATGGTGTCGGGAATGGAAGTCTGGCAAGCTGTTTAAATACCAACTGCCAAACAGTCTGGTGGAACAGGGTCAAATCAAACAGTTGCCACATCATGCTAGGATGAACATTTCACTACCCGTGTCCCTGCCTCTGACCCCTGGTCTGGTCTTTGCTCTGAGTAGTTCAGACCCCGTAAAGAGGTCCAGCTTCAGAGTTTCTCCTTTCTATTTCCGTGCTTTTGTTCAGTGAACAGTATCTCTGGACGGAAAGAGTTGCCATTTTTATTACAATTTTGGAAGCTACGTTGACATACAGTGACTGGCACGTCTTCAGAGGTCGTGCCGTTTCCTTTGATATCTACAGCGCTATTACACAGGCGGTGACACAGGGCACAGTCGGCACTGAGCCTACACAGTTATACGTTAAGCACAGTCACACAGCCTGCGCAGTTATTAATGCAGTGGCACAGGGTACAGAGTCCACAGTTATAAGCGCAGTCACATGGGGAAGTTGGGAAAGGAAGTTTCTTCTTCAGTGGTACCTTTTATTGCAGCTTCCTGTCCAGAACACCAGTGCCCCCTGGGATAGACACTCAGCTTGCAGATCCAGCTGACTGCGGTGTGAGAACTCCCAAACTGAACACCGAGAGCTCACTCCTCTTCTGTTCATCAGAGGAACATTTCAAAATGTCGCATCTCTCAGGTAACTTACACTCTCCTCTCAGCCTCTCAGCGTCCTCCATTTTAAGGTCAGATAGCGGAAAGCTTCTTTAATACGTTCATAAGAGCATTATTAATGCGACCTTACGTAATTGTTATTCTCTTCAAGAAAGCCGAGACTGTTCTGAGAAATGTTTCGATTGATCAAAGGTTACATCAGGCTGCATTTGAGGTGAAGGCCGCCTGCCCTGTACTAGAGTACGCCATGACTCACAATGCGCTCATAGCTCTCTTGGCTCTCGTGCTAAATGCCACATGCCACACAGCCGCCGAGATTTCAAGGTTCTCGTTTTTCTCCAAAGCCTTTTATTTTTAAATTTCGCTTTCTCTTTCTGAAGTGCCGTCCAATTTTTCTGTGTTAAATGGACACGTGCCAAAATGGCAGGGGGTAGGGGTGAGGGGGGGGGGGGAGGAAAGGGCGGCCTTGTCCAAAACTATAAAACTGGAAAGCTTCAGCGTGATTCTCAGTGACAGAGTCGCGCTGGCCTAATGTTAAGATTACAGCACCAGCGTTCCCCCCCCGTACGTCCGGGGAGGGGGCAGGAATGTGCACATTAACCAACTCTCGCAGCGATTTTCTAAATACACTTCCGTGTCCATACTATTATCCATTCTTCACGTCCAATTGCTCTGTTATGGTAATCGTTAGACTCGCGCCAGGCCGTAATTACTTACAGCTGACTTAAGAAAGAAATATTCCACACCCCCACGGTCGGGCTGGTGGCTCTTTCTGCTCTATTAACCCATTGCTGTTTATTAAATCTCTCCTGGTAACGTGGACCGGCCAGCCCCTCCGTGCCTCCCATCACTCCCCGGCCTGTTATCAGAGAGGAGACGCCCCAGGCTTCCTTTTTCCTCCTCTCCCTCTGTTTCTTTCGCTCGTTTTTTCTTTTTTAGCCCGCACGTGGCTAATCACGCAGCCGCTACCCTGATTACTCTGCTCTTCCACTTTTGTTTTTGGAGTCTTGCGCGTGTGGGTGGGGGTGGGGGTGGAGGTGGGGGAGGGGGGCGCTTTAATTCCATCTGTTCCCAATTATTGGCACTGTAGCGTCATACGTATGGGGTAAATATGAAATGATCTTTATTTAGCTAACAGCCTATGTAAACAGACAAATGGATGTGGAGGACTGATGAAAAAGGTATGCTCGCTACGTGGTGGCATTTTTTGAACGTTTTGGAAAACAATCTATTCCTACGCTGTTGGCTGAGGTTTGTTATGACTAAACTTATACTCAGATCTTTTCACATGCTCCTTTTGTATTCTGTGACATTTGACATTTTAAATAATATATATACTTTTTTTTTTACTGTTGAACTCTCACATCATACAGTGACATCAGGGCATGGTGATTTACAGGAACTTGTGAGTTTTCAGTCTAATGGTTAAATGCACTACTCCCAGCGTTCCTATAATCAGAGGAGACTGTTCCTGACCTTCCAGTCATATTCAGGTCACCCTGTGCAGACGGGGTTGCTATGGATATTACAGCTAAAGTAAAGAAATAGCTCTGCATTAATATTTTCACATTCTGACTGACTGATAAATGTGCATTATTCCCGAAGCATAATTTCCCTGCCACCCAGTCAGTAGTGACCTGGGAGTTGGTCACTGCCGTAGCGACATCGGCCTGTGAGAAGCCATCAGTGGTTTGGGAAGAAGGGGGCATGAATGGTAAATTGTTGGCCTCTTTATAGCGCCTTTATCCAAAGTGTTGCACAATAGATGCTTCTCATTCACCCATTCATACACACACACTGATTGGCTGCCATGCAAGGCACCAACCCGCTCATCAGGAACACTCAGGGGTTAATTGTTTTGCTCAGGGACACTTCGACACACCCAGGGCAGGATTGAACCGGCAACCCTCCGACTGCCAGACGACTGCTCTTACTGCCTGAGCCAATGTCGCCCAATGAATGAATGAATGAATGAATGAATGAATGAATGAATAAGTATTTTTCAGTAACCTGGGCCTTAAGTGACATGTAACAGCACAACAACGAATGCGCTCTGATCCCTCCATCGCAGAAAGCCTCCATTTTCCCTAAACGAAATCAGCCACAACAGCGCCACAGCGGTGATGTGGCAGGAATTATATTGCATCCTCCGGCAGTAAAACGGTTTAGCCGTGCCTGAATGACGGTGACACCACAATGGTAGTCTGTTTGGCAGACGTTCTGGGCTGAATTATAGCACGACATATCATATTCTTTGAGTCATCATATCTATTCACAGAGATAAAAATAGAAAAAACCAGCATGGTAACATAAACTTATAAAAGTCGAGTGGGCAGTTGGAGATACTTGGAGAAGTGATTCTTACACAATATGATTCCAACTGTAAAATAACCTATAAGTTGTGCTTGGTGTATTCCACAAATAATGAATTGTGATTGCATTTACGTAAGGCTTATCATTTCCTCAGACCAGAAATTTCTGCAGTAATTTATTCATTTTCAGGTTATATATACATATATTGTATCCACACAAAATTAATCCATGTTCCCAGGAACATAACCCTTATGCAACTTGGGCACATGTAGACACAGAATATATGTATATTAATGGCTAGTCACAGATCAAAGTCACACACAAACCTTTTAAATGTATTCAAGTACTATTTTCATAAACAACATAGATAATGTTAATTAGAACAGCAACAACATGTACATGAATGATGCATTAAGCATTTGCTTTATCAGTGAATCTGATCACAGAAATTTGAAATAATTCTCAATGGCTTGTAGCCAACCCAAAAAAAGAAGTTTGTAAAAAATAATTTCAGGCATTGCTTCTTCTTTCCCCAACATTTTTATAAATACTTGTCCTCAGTGCAGTGCCAGCCCTAAGGTCCTGAATTCAACCCTGACTTTAGCCAGTAGCCGTTCAAAGCAGCCCATGATTGGTCATAGCATTGCCCAGGGAGGCAGGGTTTCAGTAGGCAGGTTGTGTACGTAGTACAGTCCGCCAATCCATAAAGTCTGAACCACTTACAGAGTGGAAAGTTCTAGAAGATGGAGGCCTGCAGAATTTGCTAGTCCACAAGCTCTCTAAATAACACAGAATTTGTAAAGGTCAGGTCTGCAAATAAAATATAGCCCCTTGAAATTTTGTAAACATGTCAAATAAAATAAGCCTACATGGATTTTATTTTTTAAAATAAATATTGTGTTTTGATGTGTGTTATGCAGGTCAGTTCCAAACTGTAAATGTAACTTCACTTCTGTGTTGAGTCAACCCTTTGAATAGAAGTCAGAAGCTCTCTCTCTCTCTCTCTCTCTCTCAAACACACACACACACACACACACCTAGAGAAATACCGTAGATTCAGTGATCAAACAGGCAAACACACTTGTGTTTTATTACAAGTATAAAAATAAGAATAGATAACGTTGACGTCGAGTTTAAATGGGTAACTCCAACCGGCAGCCAGTGACGCAGAGAACAAGACGATTCCGTTGAAAGTGAGCACTGCACCAAACAGCCCGGTCACAAAGAATATTACTAGATGTAAAAAATGGCCGCAATCTGCATTGGGATCTTGCGGAAGGCATTGGCCGTTATCTCCCTCTCAATGTATTCACAGCTCTGACTCCCTCTTGTCTTGGCCATCCTTCATTACTGTCAGCGGAGCGGTTGGCCAAGCACCTCCAGGGCCCAGTGAGAGAGAGAGAGAGAGAGAGAGAGAGAGAGAGAGAGAGAGAGAGGGAGAGAGAGTGTGTGTGAGAGAGAGGGAGAGAGAGAGACAGAGAACTAGAGAGAGAGGGAGAGTGAGAGAGAGAGGGAGAAAGAGGGAGAGAGGGAGGTTGGAAAAAGAGTAGGCCAATTAAGAGCCAGTTACACTCACAACAGAATTAAGCTGTGAAAAACAGGCCCTGGGGCAGGTTCCTAAGCAGGGAGATGAGGCTGGAGATTTCCACAAGGAGATGGTCGCACACCTTCGACAGGCACAGAGAGAACTACACCTCCAGTCCAGACTCGGGGTTCAGAACAATGCCATGCCAGTCTGTAGCATGAGGCACAAGTGCTGCCAAACTCTCATTCAAATTCAAAGGCTTTTTAGCAGCATGAAGAGTGTGCATATTAACTCTGCTGGAATGAAAAGTAGATTAATGCTCATTAACGCTCACATATCAGTCTCTGGTACAGCATGCAGAACAGCTTTAATATGATTCAAGGGCTTTTTGTTTCAGCTGCTCCTGACGTGCAACAACTTTGAATTCTTTGGGGAAAAAAAGTTGCGTTTTATCTACTTCTGCTGTTGTTCCGAACTCTTTTGGTGTTTCTGTTTCTGTGACCGTTCTGGCGACGGGGGCAAATGAAAGGCTATTCTGTAAGCTGTTGTCATGGCGATGTGCTTGTAAACTTGTGCGAAGTGAATGTAAAGGCCTTGTTTGTTGCTGCAGAGCACTCAAACCTTTCTTGTGTTTCCCTCTTTGCTTGTTTGTGCTTGTGTTCGTCTGCTGGACATCGTTCAAACGACGTTATGTGTCTCTGTGTGCGCGTGCGTGTGAGTGTGCATTTCCTCACTCTATGTAGATTAACTGTTATTACAGCTGTATTTTTTTATTACTCTAATGAATACCAATTTCTTTTGCCTCATGGAAAGTTCATTAAAAGAAGAAAGTTGAAGAAAGTCCCAGAACAATATACATATCTATATCAAATATCAGAAATATAGGAACTGGTTTAACAAAATATAACATATATTTTAATGTATAATTTTCTTGGTACAGAGCCAGCCACCACGAGGAGCTCAATGTGTAAAGTACATTTCCATATAGATCCATTTTGCATTTATGCACTAATCATAGTTGCGCAATTCTGATCTGTTATAAAGCCTCACTTTTATGGAGTAATTAACTACTTGGATCATCAATACAATTAATCCAAATAATACATGTGAGGACTGATATGTAGTGGTGGCATGATTTGTAACTCATAAGCCTGTTTATTCAAATGTGTATGAATTTCTGTGTGCATGCACAGAAAAAAGCCTACCCTGGATCCCTCCATCATCCAGAACTACCGCCCGGTATCTCTTCTTCCTTTCCTTTCTAAAACTATAGAACGAGCCGCTTCTACTCAACTTTCTTCCTTCTTTTCTAACAACAACCTGCTAGACCCCCATCAGTCTGGCTTCAGATCGGGCCACTCGACAGAGACTGCGCTCCTCTCCGTCAGTGAGTCACTTCATGCCGCACGAGCAGCCTCCCTCTCCTCTGTCCTCATTCTTCTAGATCTCTCTGCTGCCTTCGACACTGTGGATCACTCCATCCTCCTGTCTGCCCTGTCAGCAACGGGCATCTGTGGCACAGCCCTGGACTGGATTGAGTCCTACCTCTCTGGTCGCTCCTTCCAGGTTGCCTGGGCTGGTTCGGTATCGACACCTCGGCCCCTCGCCACAGGAGTTCCCCAGGGCTCAGTCCTTGGCCCGCTTCTTTTTTCTCTCTACACTCGCTCCCTTGGCCCTGTGATCACTGCACATGGGCTATCCTACCACTGCTATGCGGACGATACCCAACTCTTCGTCTCGTTCCCGCCGTCTGATACGCAGGTTTCAGCCCGTATCTCTGCTTGCCTGAGGGACATCCAGAGCTGGATGGACAACCACCATCTAAAGCTCAACCCAGGTAAAACTGAAATGATATTCATCCCTGCTAATACCTCTCCCCATCTGGATCTCTCCATTTCCCTCGGGGATACCACACTCACGCCGTCACCCAGTGCAAGGAACCTCGGCGTGGTGATGGACAGCAGACTGTCCCTTTCCGAGAACATTGCGGCGGTGACCCGGTCTTGCAGGTTCTTCCTATACAACATACGGAGAATCCGCCCCTTTCTCACCCCCTACTCGACCCAGCTCCTGGTCCAAGCGATGGTTCTGTCCCGCCTGGACTACTGCAATTCCCTCTTGGCTGGCCTCCCAGCGTCTGCCATCAGACCCCTCCAACTCATCCAGAATGCAGCAGCTCGTCTGGTCTTCAACCTTCCCAAATACTCACACGTCACCCCCCTGCTTACTTCCCTCCACTGGCTGCCTGTCATGGCTCGCATCAAATTCAAAACATTGGTGCTAGCCTTCCAAGCAGTTAAAGGGTCTTCCCCAGCTTATCTGCAAAAAATCATCAGACCCTACACCCCTGCCAGACCTCTTCGTTCAGCCTCCACAGGCCGCTTGGCACCTCCCCCTCTCAGAACCTCCACCTCACGCTCACGACTACTGTCTGTTCTGGCTCCACGGTGGTGGAACGAACTCCCCGTTGAGGTCAGAACTATAGAATCCCTCCCCACCTTCAAGCGCAAGCTGAAGACACACCTCTTCAAACAGCACCTCTCCCCATCCCTCCCTACCTCCCTGTGAACCTTAATTGTTGTCTCTGTGACTTGTGTATCAGTATTTTAGTTGGCTAGGTAAGCAGTGTTTGGATAGTTAACTTTGGTGACTTTTGCTCTGTTTGTTTGTTTGTTCAAAAAAAAAAAAAAAAAAAAAAAAAATGGCCCTTGTCCTTATCTTTGTTGTACAGGTAGCAGTTGAAATTGTACTTACCTCTAGGGTCTTTCAGCGAACTTATCCCTGGTTATGGGTATGCACTTTGTTGTACGTCGCTCTGGATAAGAGCGTCTGCCAAATGCCAATAATGTAATGTAATGTAATGTAATGCACTAATGGGCATACACACACACACACACACACACACACACACACACACACACATCACTAGTATGTAGCCATGGTTGCTGATGGGTTAACACATTGTTTCATTATTTTACAAGTGCTATAAAAAGTCCTGGGTAATTAAACAAAATTAAAGTTAAACTGCAATTTGAATAAAAGCTCTAAATGACAGCATTTCTCGTGACCATCATATCAGTGCAATTAACTTCTGCCAAAGTCTGAAACTTGAGCTATTTTTCTTATTTAACTCACCAGAGAGGGCCACGGCACTGTACTCACTCATGTCAATTCTGCCTAATTACTTTAAGACAAACCCGAGGTAGCTGCTCTCGGCTTCAGTTTACCGGCTCATCTCTAAATTCAATTACGCATTGATTCGAAGGAATTCTATTTCGGGTTAAAAGGGCAGTCGGTAACGTTCGTGTCTAATATTCGTATCTTAATCAGTAACTGGGCTGGATGTCGGAAAGCCGTTTTTTAATGTAGTTTCACTTTTAGTTTAGATATCAAAAGTACACATATGCTTTGAATCGCTGTTTAGTAGACCAAGAGGGTAATGTGCTTAAAGCGGCGGAAAACGTTGCAGGTGTCAACGTGGATGATTTACTGTGTTACTCACCTCCGCAAACATCATGTACATACACCTTACATGGAGTGAGAGTCAGTTTATAGCTTTAGTTGGCTCTCTAAATGTCCCGTTTAAAATACTCCTGAGCTACTCCAAGCATATGCTGGCCTGCTGTCTGTTTGACCCTCCTCTGTAATCTGTCCCATTTGTACACTTCCTACCCGTTTTAGAAGGAGCCCTCGCCCCCCATAAAGCTAAACCTTTCTTTCTTACATTAGCACTGGAGCCACCTGTTAAATCCCCATGTTAAAACTGTGCTTCCCTCAACTGGCATACGTCACCGCCAGAATTCCTAAAAAGGCTACCATGGAAACGGCTTTTAATCATAGTTGGCACGTTTACAAATACAAGTCCTACAGAACCTCAAATGTTGCCCAACGCAGACCATTCGATGAGGCTGTTTATGGCTGTGGTTAGGTAGGAATACTAAGTTTACAGTACAAACTAGACCCAGGTGTCTCCCACAACCAGAAGGAGAAACCATACAGGGGTTAACCCTTAGTTTAGTTACTGTAGCTTGTGTGTGCAGCTATCCAAAACACTGGAGGGAAAATGTATAAAATGGCCTTAACTGAAATTACAAAATAAATCTTGTCAGCTGCTCATTTGATTGTTTCATTAGCCTGTTGTCTATTTATTTCAGAGGGAAGAACACAGAAAATATAATTTAACTATACAATTGAAATGGAAAAGTTATTTCAAGAAAAAAGGTGACTCATTGTCTTAGTATTTGAACATCCGAGTTAAATTAAATGTTTAAATTAAAGTTTTTTAATTAGCACAAGACAATCGCAAAAACACAGATAGTAACCAGTGAGTCAGTCAATAATAGTTCAATAATAATTATTTAGACAGGATCAACCGAGCCAGTCATTCAGTTTGAGTTTAATGCCAAGGTCCTGAATGCAGTAATCCCAGGACCAGGGCAGTTCACAGACTGTGGGATTTTCAGTACTGCAGGAACTGTGATATCTGTCACACAGATAGATCCATATCCACATTTAGTGTCATCATAAAAACAGGTTCGGCCACAAAGCCGGCCGGCGATGAAGATGTTTGTCTCAATGCTCTTCGACTTTAGAGCTCCACAGCTTGACCTCGAAATAATTGGTCACAGGTGAGTCCTTTACTTTCCAACTGCAGCATGCTGAATATTGTGTAATATCCAATCCCACAAAAAAAGATACGTATTTATAGAACAGATCCGATTCTTTTGTGGAAATCCTGCTTCTGACCTAGACCCGGACTTGATATTTTACACACGTTGCAGAAATGACATTGCGGTTCTAAGTTTATGTGGCTACATTGGGAAGGACAAGCGACAACCACATTATTGATTTTTATTTTCTCTCATTTATTCACCGAGTGAATGCATTAATCCAGAGTGAGTGTTGTCACCTGTTATCCATGTATTCAACCAGAAGTAGTTCAAGTGTAGGAACATGCTATCTATATCTTACCATTCCCATCCCCACTACATCCAGTGGGGCACCATTACATTTTTTGTTCTTAGTGATATGATGATGATGATGATGATGATGATGATGACAATAATGACAGTTGCATCAGAGTTGCATTTAAAACAACGAGGGACGTATCTCTTCTGATTTCATGCCAACTTCTGCCTTCATTAGCCTGAGCATTTAGGAATTGACATTTTAGCTACTTTCTTGATAACTTCATGAATGACAGCTAAACACTGTTTCTGTGTCCCAACATGAAGAATGTTATTGTTGTCTGAACTATGGTTAAATCAGCATAAGTCTATTCAGCTAATTAGCTCATTTGGCCAGCACAACAAAGCCCTGCACACACACTCGGCCTGGCAGGAGTGGAGCTGCCCGTCTCTGTCGAACATTAAAAAGGAGGTCTGGCCAACAATTATCTGAGTGTTTGCAGTGTAATGTATCTCAGAAACACTCCACTGCGCTGTCCCATTTCACAAGAAGAGGGTTTATTTATTCCGCTATGTTGTAGTTTGATGAAAAGCGAAAGGGAACGACACAGGGCTGTAATGATGGCGTGACATTTGGGGGAGAGGGTTAGTCTGGGGCTTTACCTCACGCCACCCCAGGTATCCCTGCAGAAGAAATCAGGACAGGGGCTACACGCACGGGGTGACGCGTTCCCCCCGTCCTCTCTCGGCCCTTAAGAGCGCCGCAGACCCGGAGGTTTCCGTGAGGCCTCCCACACCCACCGGATAAGCGTATATATGGTATGTGTGTGTGTGTGTGTGTGTGAGTGTGTATGTATGCATTAAGCAGATGTGAAGGCTGAGGCAGGAAATGAGATAGGACAGGGTTATCTTGGCTGGCCTTCGCGTACAGCCCTCTGTGGACCTCAGAGAGCAATGTTGACACACTGAGAGGAAATGTGATCCGCAGTGTTAAACAGAAATTAGACAGGGGCATTGACGGATTCATCTCTTTCTTACTCTATTGATTTATTCATTTCGTAAATGTTTGTAACTTTTTTTATGCTACCACGGCTAACTCCATTGGCTTCACCGAAATAAACAAAAATAACAGAAAGCAGCATGTACGCTAAAGCCCGCTCCGTGCAGTGCAAGCTTCACGGAAGAATAATAGGAATTGCGTTTCTTCCCGATAAAATTTGTTCTGAATGCTGAACTTTTTCTTTTTTTATCCATTTTTATATTTTTAAAAAGATCTCTGAAGAAAAATGTCCGCTTCACAAAATGTCCGCCCGCAGAAAAAGTCCCACCGCGCGTGTCCCTGGCTGAGGCTACCGCAAAGGGGTGAAGTCATTGGTGGGCTTGAATCATGACCGGGGATTGCTGTTGGTCACTTATCTTTTTAATTAGCTTTTCACTTCAGCCCAGCCTCTCCCTCCCAGCCCTGGTGACAGATCTGTCCCCACGCTCCGTGCACAGGGCATTATTTTCCCCGCATCACCGGATAATTAATATATTGGCTCCATACATATTTCATTCGGTTTGCTCTAAAATTGTAAAGGAGGGGAAACAGATTTTTTTTTAAATATCTAAAAGATTAATTAGAACGGAAAGAAAGGAATGTGTCGGCCCACCGACTTCATTTGAATAAAAGAGGGGAGAGGGGGCTTATCCGGGCCACTTTTGCGCCGCCGTGAAGGATAACCGGGGCCCTGTATTAGGAAACGCACCATCTATTCTCCCACTGTACATTATTTGTATTCAAGGTTTTTGAAATGACATTGCGATCTGATGATGCACCAGCCCATTATATTGTCTAGCAGGACAAATATCCTGCCGTTTTCTCTGTAGAACTAACACAATTTTTCCATGTCAGGGGTGGGTAATATCCCGGCGGTCCCGGGAAGCTGTGACTGCATAAGGAATGACGTTATTAATCCTCTTGGGCAATCTCCCGGTCTGATTATTAGGGAAATAAATTTGCATGCTGCATATAAGCCAGGTGAATCACTGAGGGCGCAAATTATATTTCCTGACAGCGAGGTAGAGGATGGTGCTGCCCTGTATTCCTGAAACCCCACCCCACCCCCTCCACCCCCTCCACCCCCTCCACCCCCTCAACCCCCTCCACCCCGAGCTCATCCCCGTAACCCCCGCTTCCCCAACCCACACACACACACATACATACATACACCCACACACACCCACACATACACACATGCACACACACTCTCACACACATACTCTCTCACACACACACACACACACACACACATACATACATACACCCACACACACCCACACACACACACACACACACACACACACACATGCACACACATACATACACACATGCACACACACTCTCACACACATACTCTCACACACACGTACACGTACACGTACACACCCACACGCACCCACTCACAAACACACACACACACACACACACGCACACTCACACACATGTACACACACACACATACACACACACTCTCTCTCCTCCCACTGTCCTGAAAGCTGGCGGAATTTCAATTCATTACCCAGGGAGCGGTGAATCGTGGTGCTGTTTTTAAGTTTACATTGACTCTGTTATCTCCCAGGAAGGCCCAGTACTCTCCCGGGACGCTCGCTGTAATCACTACTTACAAATCAGGAGGGGGAGAAAGTGAGAGAAAAGATAATAATTGAGAGAAATGCAGAAGCGGGCGGACGGACGGGGTGGGATACGCGCTGGGGCCCCTGGCGTGGCAGGGTGTCTTTTTACAAGTTCAATTTTTTATTTGTTTACACATAATATCTGTCGCACCGTGTGTGTGTGCGCGTCTGTGTGTGCGTGTATGTGCGCCTGTGTCTGTGTGTGTGTGTGTCGGTGTATACATACTTGTGTGTGTCTGCGTGTGTGCGCATCTGTGTGTGCATATTTATGTGCGTCTGTGCGTGTGTATCTGTGTATTTGTGTGCGCATACCTGCGTGTATGTAGTATGTACTCTATGTGTGTACATATGTGTGTGAGTGTTTGTATGTGGGTACGAATGTATGTGTGCACACGTGTGTGTGTGTGTATGTATGTATGTGTGCGCACGTGCGTGTGTGTGTGTGTGTGTGTGTGTGTGTGTAGTGGATGCACAGTGAGTAGTGAGTAGTGAAGAATAAGCATAATGCCTTCCACACAGGCATGCCTGGTATGAAGCATATTACTGTATGCACTTTCATATCATAGTGAATCAGTCTCTAACATCCACCATCTTTCTTCTTCAGTGACCCCAGATGTAATGGTCCATAAATGTACGGCATAATGAGGTGGCCAAGGGTGTGTAGTTCATTAAGTAATGTCCTGTTCAGAGTTTCCAAACCACAGCACCTCAAAGAACAATTCATTTTCCAGTTCAGCATCTTGCATTTCTTAGTGTTCATCTGCAACGCAATGACAAACCTATAGCTCCCAAGCATGTTAATTTATCGATATTAACAGTTAAGACAGCTACTTATGCAACACATATTTGAACTATTATGATTTTGAGAGAAACGGTCTTCTGGCCTCCCTGGGACAGTCACAGTCCGTAAAGAAGCTAAATCCACACTGCAGACGGGTGACATTGACTGAACCAGACCACCGCAGCGCATACGAACCAGGGAACCGATCCCTCACCCGGGAGAAGTGTGAACTGTGCACTTTTTTTCTGTCTCGGAAACACACACGGAACTTCCACAAATAATTGGCCACACAGTTGCCGTTTTAGCAGTTGACACGGGCACTCTTTGGGCCCACGCGGGTCCTGGCTCTGGAAATGAGCCCGGTCCAAAAGGGACAAGCCGGCCGGCTGCATCTGACAGTCCTCCCCCCTTTCAGTTAGAGGAGGAAGTGAGGTGCTGGTGGCTCTGCCTCACAACAACAGCACTGATAATGAGAGTGGCATGGTGCTTTAGGTCAGCCAGTCCTGGTTTCTTCTGCGCACGTTGGAGAACTCTGAAGAACCTTGTTTCTCTGCTTCTTTCTGAAAGGTGAACTGGAGACCCGTGGGTGTTTATCTGTATTATTTTGGAACAGACAAACGGACAGTGGAGGTAAGAGCTACAGAGAGGACTATTGTTTATATTACAGAGTATAATGTGTTGGGAATGTGAAAGCAGCAGGAGTAAAAGGTGAGGTCAGCTTATAGAACTTTCGTTGGACTAAGCAGCAGACGTACTCTAGTGGAAATTATATTTACCGCGTTGTTATAGGGCCTACGCGCATTGAGAAAGCATATCGCAGGCTTGTCCGTGTTAGCAAAAATAACGAAGAATGAATAAATAAAATAAAAGCGGAACCTTCCGGACCTTCTTAACGGCACTCGCTGGTTTAATCAACCTTAATTTTATTAGAAATCATTCACTGCCAAACGGAGCCTGATGTATTATATCCTGAGGAATATTAAGGTTTGATGTTTTGACTCGACTGCATCAAGCTAATGTACCAGTCATTTAATTGAATGGCGAGACCCTGGCCAATTGAATAATGGCGGGGAGTGCGATATAATTTACGTCTATATTTACTTATGTTATTTTATGGCGCTGTAATCATCTTTTTTTCGGCTGCCATTATATTGGTCAAGCTCCATAATCTGTAACACTTGTACACAGATAATAAGCACTGTCTCAGTGAGGCTGTAAAACAGCCACCATGTGGAAGCCTTTTTATCATAAGACTCTTGTACTCCCTATGCCAACGCTTTGATATTATTATTTTTACAGCAAGGCATAATGAGGTAAGCCCTTCAAAGATTAATAGAGAAACATAGACCTTCATAATAATAAATAATAATAATAATAATAATAATAATAATAATAATAATAATAATAACAAAAAGCTGCTGTTTGTTTTCGTCTGTAGTTTTTGGTTGGAGATGTATTATGATTTTCTCCCCGTATTGAATAATTGAAATAAGTGATACGCCTGTTTGGATGCATTAAACTCAGTGGATACAGGGGCTGGAATGGTAAGCGTGTGCAGGCTTGTCTGAACTCTGCAGTATGAGTCCATCATTTAGACTCTCCTGGCTGGCCCTAAGGGCATGGGCGCAGGCAGCTGTCTCTGGCTGGAAATAAAGTGGGAGAGATCAGCCGTCCAGCACCGGAGCTGTTTTCATTAACCTGCCTGTGGCGCTGTGTGCCACCCCCCTCCCCAGCCCCCTGTACGCCCCCACCGCGCGCCCACCCCCGTGTAGACCCCCACTCCCCTCCCCGACCCCTCTGTTCACCCCCAACCGCCCCCACTCCCTCCCACCCGCCGCCCCGGCCAGCCCCTGACAGTGAGTGCTTCTCGCTTCTTTACCTGAGACAACAGGCTTACTCCAGGGTCAGTGTCAATTCCAACACCCCCATGCCAGTCAATTCACTAACCCCCTCCCTTTGTCCTATCATTGTCCCTTACACGTCTGGTCACTGGTCACATGGTGATGGTGCGTCACTGTGATTGGACAGCCCCCCCCCCCCCCCCCCCGCTTCCCACCTCCACATTTACGTATCTACATATTCTTATTAGGACTGGAGTCCACTGAATAAACAACTGACCTTGAAATGGGAATTTATAGCCGCACTCTGAGTATTGAGTTTTCAGCGTTCAGTGCAATTTAGAGCTCTGGCCTCCTCCCCCGGTCTGAGCTATTTTAATGTAGCGAATGCCCCAAACATCTTGCGGCACTGAATATTAAAGCCGCGGGCCGCTTTGAACGTGACAATAAAAGAAGAGGGATCTTAGAGCATTTTAAAGACGGGGACGTCCGGGGAGAGGCCGGCTCCAGAAGCGCGAGCCAGGCCCGGGCGGCTCCAGAAGGCGGAGGGAGAGGCTGAAGACACGCAGCGGGGACCGAGGGTGGCCCAGTCTGTGGAGATATGGGTCAGGCTGTCCAATTACGCGCTGTAAATTCCCCGAGAAGGCGGGAGCGGCGTGCGCCGATGCTAACGAGATAGCAGCCACAGCGTAGCCACAGCGCAGCTAGCGTCCTGAGCTGTCCTCAGCGGAAGTAAAAAAAAATCCAGGTTCAGAAAGTAAAAGTCCGCACCAATATTTTGTACCAGTCACCTGGATTTGCTAATTAGGCCCATTTTCAAGACAGGATTAGATTAGATTAGGTCATATTTCATTGTCAAATTTGACAATGAATTTGTCACAAGGATTTTAATTAATTTGTGAAATATGGGGTTCACGGGTGGAAGAAACACATGGCAGGACTTTAACTTTCTGACCCTTGTAGTATCAATCTTAGCTTTGCCCCTTTACCCCAGTACACTATCAACATGTCAAAGTGAAGTGTATAGTCTGCATTTTCTACTTTTATTGCAGTCGGAATGTGGGGAAAACTGTCAGGATCTAAGAAGTAAATGTGATATAACAGGAAAATTTAGGAGAACTTTATTCTCTGAGAAATGTGCATGTCATCTGGGAATCGCATTCCAGATCTACCAATTATAAATCATGGACAAATTATAACTTAGCAGTAGTTTTGAACACACTAATTTTTGTTACTGTTCTTAAAATTGGATTAATGCCCTCCTGATAAAATATTACACCGACAGGAATATCCGGGAGTCTTTTCAGTTCATCCGAATTAATTAAATTAATTATTTGAATTAATTTAATTAGATGATTGGTTTTTAATTTTTCTGTATTTTAATTTAATCAAATATAAAAATATAGTAATACAGAAAGGGGTTCCTGTGTTTGAGGATGAATCAGCAGAATGAATTTGATGTTAATAACTTTCACGGAGAGGACTTCCTGGGGAGGCCTGGCTGGATTGGGCCTGTAGGTCCAGTACAGGAGACATGGGGTGTTGGGTGCTGTGGATCTGTACAGGGTACAGGTGGAGCAAGACAGAAATGGGGGTAAATTCCATCTCTCCTGTCCATCATCTGATATTCATATCCAAAATCTAGTTGTTTTTTTGTGTTGTGTTTTTCTGTACATATTTTCTGTCACACATTGTATGCACTGTGGTATTAAGCGATTCACCTTTGTATACCTGTAGCACCCCAAACCTGGGTAATAGATTAAAAAGTGTAGTATTTTAGAGGGGATCACACAATTCCTTTGTCATGGAGAGATTTCTTTTTGGCATTGTACCTGAGCAGTTATCTTTCTCTGAACAATTTATACATATTCATAAACTCTAACAAGAAAAGGAAACACAAAGATCAAATTAAAAGTTTTCTACATTTCCACATAGCTAGTACACAAGCTGTCTATCATGCCAGAGTTGGGCTTTTAATTTGTACTGCTTTGTGGGAGAGGTTACTACATTAACAGATGGAGTAGGCTACTGCATTAATATCATTACACTCCTCCGTGAACGCACTTAAATGGAAATTCGCTTGACTGGTGCATTCCCGCATTGGTGTATACATGTTTCTGTGCAGGACGTGTGGTTTTAGTGGGTTTATGCTGGCTCCTGACTCACTCAATGTCCGGAGGTAGACGGTAATGCTCGGTGACCGTTGGTATATCCATTTTTGTATAATCCCTTTCCAGGAGACAAGCTCAACTGAGCATGTCAGTAGCACACAGACACTGGGGAGGCCTAGGGCCAGGTTGGTAAATGTTCAGTCTCCAGCTGGAACGTACCTGCTTGGCTCATTTCTGGTTAGCCACAGTAAGGCGAAGGTCCCTTTCTCTGACCTACCATACTGCCTACCCCCTCAGTATCCACAGATCATTTTCCATGTCGCATCATTGGCATTGATTTTCTAACTGACATTCCCCTCATACAACAACACTGAGACTGTTTTTCACATTTACGTCTAAGAAAGAAAGGAAATCCTGAACAAGGACTGAGTATTCTTCATAGTTAAAAATGGATGCACTTGAAGTGTGTTGTAGTATCTGTTGCAGTTGTTAGAAGTGAGAGCATTCCCACTGTTGCTGTTTCATTTCTGCAGATTGCATACATTAACAGCAGCCAGTGAGTCAGTGGGAGTTGTTTAAGAACACGGGGCTTGATTTCTTGGCTGCTTGACTGATTATTAAATTATTTCAGTGTACCCCGCTGAAACTGATTTGAACAGTAAAATCCCCAAAACAAAACAAACAAAAAAACATGGGGGACAGATCTTTGTTCTTTAGTCCAACTGTGTATTATCTTTAACATATTTTCATGATTATGATGATGCATATAATGGCATTATTATTATTATGATTGTATTATTATTATTCTTTTATATTATTATTATTATTATTATTACTGTAGCTCCTATAGTCATGTAATAAACTACTTTAATTGCTAGCCTTTGTTAAACTAAATTAATTATTCAGTATGTAATCAAATAATACATTAAATAAAAAAAGTACTCACTGTAATTGGTAGGCTCTTTAATAACCTCCTGGATTTTTATTCCATGTAAAGTTTTCAGAAGTAACTACTTTGCCATGCATCCATTTACCATATCTACACTCACTGAGCACTTTATTAGGTAGACCTGTGCACAATATTTAATCAGCCAATCATGTGGCAGCACCTAAATGTGGTCAAGAGGTTCAATAGGCTGGGGGGGCTCAGACCAAATGTCAGAATGGGAAAGAAATTTTATTTAAGTGACTTTGGGTGGTTTGAGTATCTCAGAAACTATTGATCTCCTGGGATTGTCACACACAACAGTCTCTAGAGTTTTCATAGAATGGTGCGAGAGAAAAAAACATCCAGTGAGTAGCAGTTCTGCGGGCAAAAACGTGTCTAAGCTGACAGGAAGGTGAAAGTAACGCAAATAACCACACATAACAACAGTGGTATGCAGAAGAGAATCTCTGAACACACAACACGTCAAATCAAAAGTAGATAGGCTACACCAGCAGAAGACCAATAAGTAAAAAAAAAAAAAAGGCAAATAAATACCTAATAAAGTGCTCACCGAGTGTATATTTAAAGTGTGTATTTAAATTACAGTACATTCTGTACTTTAGACTGTGTGATGAGGAATGTAGGTCCTATTGTCCATATGGAAGCTGATGAACAGTCAGAATAAGCTGCTTTGATTAGCAGCTGATATACAGTAGACTGCCCTCCTCGTCTTTACAAGGTTGTAGCATAACGGACTGGTAACATCACAGTTAAATGAATAAAATTGTACATGAAGCAAAAAATGAATAAAAGATACATGGCCGGATGGAGAAACACATTCTACATGTACCAGAGTTAGCTTGTTTGTCTTCCTGACAGGCAAATCATTTTTATTGACAGTTGGTTTGCAACAAGAGGTTAACTAAGACAGTTTTGCTTCTGACTGGCCACCTACAGTATACTCACACGTCTGCCAGTGAGAAATGTGTACCAATGTGTCACAGCATGTCAGGGATTTTCAAAATGGCTTGGGCAACTGACACAACCATTCACCTTTTTGGCATACTGTAAACGTACAGGTTTTTTCCAATTGGTTGCCAGCATTTCTCCATACTCCAAGTTCCCTTTTCAAAACTGTTCAGTTAGCACAACAGCAGTCGATGTGGACCAATCTGTGTGTGATTTGTTCATTGCTTTGACACAAAATGCATTCAATAACCACAGCTTTCAAAATTCTTGACTTATTGTCTCACTCAAACTCAATCACCAGCGCAACTGTATGTACTAGGTCTACAGCCCATTTTGCCAATGTTTACATAGTCCTTTCAAAACTGTCAAATTTAAGTTCAAAACCTCACAAACAAAATTCAAGTGGATAGAAATCCCCTACATCACAGACAGATGCCATGATGATAATATCAAAATGAAAAAAACAGATGATTCTGGGTCAAATATGGTTGAGTTTAGGCACTTAGCGGTCAGTTGTATGGCAAGAATAATGTAGGCCAAAAGTAGCCTAAATGCAACCAGCAATGTGCCGCGTTTATATTTTTTGGCCAGAGGTGGCCCAACTGTAACCAGCCACAGTTAAAGTTTATCAGGGTATTTGGATTCCATCCAAATGCAGATGATACCCGAGATACAGTCTCGTCAAGGTTGAGTTGTGGATGGGTGCATCACCTTCATTCCATGTGGACTGGGCTGTATGTTCTTGTATGAGCACTGGGTTATCACTCACTTGCAATCTGGGTCGTGCTGGTGTAGACCAGAGATGGACGATCCAGGTTCAGAAAGTAAAAGTTCCCAGTATTTTGTTCTAATCTCCTAACTTCTGTAATTAGCAGAATTCTTCAGCCAGGAGGTAAGACTGATGTCAAATGAGCTAGCCGAGTTGATGGGGGGAGGGAACACAAGGCAGAAGAAACACAAGACTTTTACTTTCTAACCCCTGGACTTCCCACCTGTGGTGCAACTAATTCATTTTGAGATACTTGTGCAGTGCTTTGGTAGTTTTGGTGTGGAATTAACTTTAGTGCTGGGCTTCATGTTGGTGCAGATAACTGTGTAGAATGAATGAATGGAGTGAATTCAGTATTGAGAAATGCTTGTAACCAATTACCAAACAAATCTGTAACATCTCCATGGAGACCTCCTGTCATTGGCATGACTCCACATCATAAGCTACAGGAAGCATCCTTGACCAGACCTTAAAAAATATGTCCTGATAAAAAGGGCAGCTTGAAGAAAAAAATAAAATAAAATGGAGAGTGCATAAAGAAAATGTGCATCAGCTGTTCTGAAGAAAGCATGAGACACCTTTCTGTCTGGGGCTACAGAGAGAAATTTGTGTTTATTACTAGACCTGAAATGAAGTTTAAAAAGGGGTCTTAGTTATCATACTGAAGGAAATTACAGTGTGTGTGTGTGTGTGTGTGTGTGTGTGTGTTAATGCTTGCACACGTGCGCTTGTCTCTGCAGCAGTCTTTCGCTATGATGCGGAAGACTCACTCCTCTATGCGAACACTACAGGTGGTGTTAGCGATGTCTTTCTCCTCTGTATAGTTCAAAATATGCATATATTACAATGGGCCTGATTCTAAGCCACAGAAGCTGTTATTGTCATCTCCATGACCCGGTGTTCTTTTCTGAAAGTGGTTTGCTTTTTGTAAGATCATCACAATTCATTCCTGGCATGAGGTCACCAAAGCGTTCTGCATACATGTGGGCTGCTCAAATTGCTACCTATAATGGGACTCCCAAGAGGGATAATGATGTCTGAGATGTGTTCCACTGGATGTAGCTCCTGTTGCCCAAGCCAACACCTTTTCAATAGCCCAGAGATTGACAGCCGGTACAAATCCCAGGAACATTTTTTCCAGTGTATTAACATCGCAGAAACTAATCAAGAGAGCTCTGCTTCCAGAGGCCGCGTCGTCCTTATGATACCCAAGAGCTGTGACTTCTCAATCCGAGCTGTAAACACCGTTTCCATTTTGCCGTATCAAATGTTTACAAAGCAGGTTTGCCACCAAACCGGCCAAAGCTCTCGTGCAATTTCAAAAAAGGCACAATGCATAGTGACAAAAACTGGATTGAGAATATTTACTTCTGAATGTAGACGTTATGTAGAGGCATTGTGTGGGCATATTTCACTATTACCAGGCCCCAGTGTATGTCAGCAAACATTGCGTGCGTTTAAGTGTGTTTTTTTTTATCCAAAGCAGTCTGTTTTAGTTGTTCCAATACACCAGGTAAGCTTAGTAAAATGCAGAAAAGTATTTGAATCCAAAACAAATACTATTTGAGCCCAGGTCTGATCCAAAGTAATAAAGAATTTGGGATGAATTTATTTTTCTTCGAGGTGAAAATGAAGAAGTAACATGACTGAATGTCTCAACCTGGTGACAGTATCATCACCTGGGGCCTAGTGACTGCTGCTCATAATGTTACCTTGCATGCATTATAATTAACCCTGAAAACGTGTGCTCTGTTCGGGTCAGAAAGCAAGCTGAGCAAGCTTTGGTGTATGAAGCCTGTGCATGAACTGCATAATGCTGTCCCTGTCTCTCCCAGAAAAGCTCCGGTAATTCATTATGACAGTGTTTGGGTGTTTTTTCAGCACTTTCTTGCAAGTGAAACTGAAGCGCGGATTAGCTTTGTTTTACCGGGTTTGGGCTCTGAAACACTGCCATAATTAATTACTGAAACATTTTCGGGAATTTCAGAAAGAGATGTCTGTATACGCACTGTTTACCGAGCTGCGAATTAGCGCATCTGGCGCTTTGCGCGAATTGCATTCTGTACTCTCGCTATGTGATCACCGCATGAAATACACAGAAAAATAAATAAATGAAATAGCCACTTTCATTTTTTATTGTATTTTTACTGGCTCGCTCACAGTTTAACGTATAACGTTCCATTCATCATGCCGTACGTTGGCGACAACAAACTTTAGTCTCTGCTCAGAGGTTGTGAGCTACTATCTACTTATCAATTTTTGAATATATCCACAAAATACCTATCTGTCATTATTCATGTTGGCGGTGGTCACGCGGACGGCAGGGACACGCCGCCTGTATGAATTGCGGAATCTCAGCGGGACGTGTTGGAATATGTCGATAACCGGCCGGTAAATGACACGCATCAGGGGAGTATATTTATCAATTTTTGCAGGATCTTAAAAAGGTCAGGCACCGTCAGGTTCGTGATTCCTGTCCTTTTATAGCCAAGGGGAACGCGCATTCCCCCTTATTTATACATTCGCTTCCTCCCCGTCCGTCCGTCCATCCGGTCGCTGGGATAAAAGGCCTGAGGGTCGCGCTTTGTTGCCTGACTCCTGCATGAAAGGCAGAAGGCGGGCAGAGCTGGCCAGCCAGCCATAGGGCTCCGGCTGCATTCATTGGCTTCTCCTCGACCCGCCGCCCGTATGACTGACTGCCCTGCCCCGTGCAGAGAGAGCCCGGCGCGGGCGCCATTTCTCTGGGGCTTAATACGGCCATAATAGCGGACACAGGGGAAGCAGACGGCGGTGAATGCCTGTTAGCGTGTTACGGGACACGGTGTTCTCTGGAGTGTGTGTGTGTGTGTGTGTGTGTGTGTGTGTAGAAGGTGGGGCTGTGCCGTTGGGTGCAAAGAGACGCCAGGAGTCTGCAAGACTCCCCGCCGGCCTCTAATTCAAACCAAACGGTCGCCATGAAATAGCTCTTTGACACCATTACACGCTGTGTGCTGCCTCTGAACACAGGAGAGGGGGGGCAGAAGAGAGAGGGGGGGGCTCAGGAAGGGGGGGGTACAGAGGAGAGAGGGGAGGGGTAGAGGAGAGAGGGGTGGAGCAGAGGAGAGAGGGGAGGGGTAGAGGAGAGAGGGGTGGAGCAGAGGAGAGAGGGGAGGGGCACAGGAGAGAGGGGAGGGGCACAGGAGAGAGGGGTGGGGCACAGGGGAGAGGGGAGGGGCAGAGGAGACAGGGGAGGGGCACAGGGGAGAGGGGAGGGGCAGAGGAGAGAGGGGTGGGGCAGAAGAAAGAGGGAGGTTACAGGAGTAAGGGGCGGGGCTCAGGAGGTGGGTGGGGCATAGGTGAGAGGGGTACGATACAGGGGAGAGGGGTGGGGCAGAACAGGTATCACTGCATGGACAGGACAGAGCAAAGGGGGGCACCACTGCTAACACACAGCCTGCACACCTCCAGCAAAGCCTTACATCTGCCCACATCCACATCCTGCACACTCATGCGAGTCCGGGCGGCAGACCGCCTCTCTGCACGCACAGCCATTCCTGTGGGCTCCTGTGTGCAGCGGCTGGACATACCTTTCATTTCCTCTTCCCAGAACATCTGATCTAATCAATCAGGCTGCTGTGCTGTGCACAGGGTCGCTCCGCCCGCCCCCGATCCCTTAGCATGGGAACGACACGGATCTGCAGTCATGCACATTACGGGCAGGGATCTCATTTCCAAACCACCCCGCTTCACAAGCCCGTAGTCTAAACTTCCCAAAACCGCCGAATGTTTTGGCAGCAGACTAAAGGCCTGGATTGAATAAATATGCGGGCTCAACTGCCAATTGAATCGCAGCATCGAATGCTTTATTTGGGCAGTTTAGGCAGAGCTAACCTGGTACAGTATGCTCGACAAATGTGCTTTTGTTTTTTATTTGTATTTTTTAAAAGAAACAACACTAACAGCTCTTGTTTCTGTTTCTTACAGGAAATGATCTATGCCATTGTTTTGTGTAGATAGCAATACTTTCTCATTCCAGTCAGTGGCCACATTCATTGGAAACACATACCATATGCATTTACGTACATACATTATGTAACCTTTACGTACGCATATACGTACATACATTATGTACCCTTTACGTACGCATATACGTACATACATTATGTACCCTTTACGTACGCATATACGTACATACATTATGTACCCTTTACGTACGCATATACGTACATACATTATGTACCCTTTACGTACGCATATGCATACGTACACCCAAATACCACACACTATTTTTGGGACTGCTATAAAATGTGCTTTTTTATTTCTTAATGGCAGAGGTAAATAACTATCAATGTTTTGCTCCTTCTTGTTACCGGTTCTCTAAGTTCATAATCATTGAACCACTGATCTGTTTCTCATCAAATGGCACAAGAAGAAAGCTGAGTCTCGTCCAAGAGAGCTCTCCTTGTGACCCAAACTCTAACAAGCCGTACGTACAGAGGAGATGAGCCAATGACACCGCACACCTGCCTGTGTTTGTAAATCCATAGGGAGAGAGATTTACTCCCACTTAGATAATACACAGTGAGATTTTACATATCAATTAAGGTGTACTGTGCATGTAGGAGGTACTGGTTTATATGTGTTCGTCTGCTCTTTGATGGCGGTTCCCAGCAGTGCTCTGATTGACGCTAACATGCTTAGCATCTCCTCTCTTTTCATTTGTTTGTTTTTCCTCTTTCACGGTGCGTTTAATTGCTTCCTCTTTTTTCCCTTTGGAAAGAGCAGATTTCCCTGAAATATCAGGGCAGGGGGAAAAAGGTTGTGGGTTGAACAGTTTTTACAGTGTCCCCCGGGGGCAGGCCAGATAGTAAACCCCTGCCTTCTCATTTACTCTGGCTTAATTGGCCATTAGCCTGCAGAATATCCTGTCTGATCCACAGGGCCACAGTGCTTATTAGGGCTTTGATTCGCTAATAAACACAAAATAAATACAAAAATAAATAATAAAACATAGGCAAATTACCTACAGTGCTTAGTAAAGACTGAAAATGAGGTGTTTAGTCTTTAGCCTGGTGCGTTGGTGCCTCATCATCGTTGAGCGGGGAGGGGTGGGGAACGGGCTTAATGGACAGACTCAGGGGTAGTGTGCTGGGGAAGCACACTGCAAGGACAGGCATAGCTACAGGTTGACTTCCACCTTATATTTCCATGTTATATGACTTATATATTTTCATCTACACTCAGTGACCACTTTATTAGGTAGACACCAGCGTGTTAATGCAGATATTTCATCAGCCAATCGTGTGGCAGCAACTACGTGGTCGGGAGGTTCAAATGTTTTTCGGAACAAATGTCAGAATCAGAATGGGGTGGAAATGTGATCTAAGTGACTTTGACTGTGGAATGATTGTTGGTGCCAGACAGGGTGGTTTGTGTATCTCAGAAACTGCCGATCTCCTGGTATTTTCACACACAATAGTCTCTAGAGTTTGCAGAGAATGGTGCAAAAAACAAAAAAACATCCATTGAGCAACAGTTCTGTTGGCAGAAATGCATTGTTAATGAGAGAGGTCAGAGGAGACGGCCCAGACAGGTCGAAGCTGACAGGAAGGTGACAGTAACACAAATAACCACACATTACAGCAGTGGTATGCAGAAGAGCATCTCAGAACCCAGAACATGTCAAACCTCTAAGTGGATAGGCTACAGCAGCATAAGACTTAATAAGTCTAGAAAACAAGTCTAATAAATACCTAATTAAGTGCTCACTGAGTGTATCTGTACAGTGCAATACAATGTCAGCTTCCAAAAGCATAAGATAATTTAGGATTCAGAATTATTAGACCATGCACTACATACTGTATCCTGAAACCCATTCAGACTGTAACTCAGTCCCTCATTCTTCCAGAATGTTCAGTATGTTGTTGCAAAACTTTAACGCTGAGGCAGTGACATGCAGTATCAAAATAACTGAGACGGCAAACTCCATGACACTGCGTTACAGTACAATGTAATCGGTTAGCAGACAATCTTACGCACATCTTACAAAACTGTTTACTGCCCTGTGATTTTTGTATCATGAATTCCATCCAGGAACTCTGGAGTACAGTTGCTATAATGTGTGTGACGCATTGGTACAGTAGGACCAGGAAGTAATGCAGAATTCATAAAGTCCTTTTCAAAACGATGCCTTCTTGTTGGAAAATAATGTGAATATAGACATTCAGACACACAGTGTCATGTCTCTGTCACTGTAACACATGTGACTGTGACGCACACGGTTTAGTGGAAGTATTTCATCCAACTTGTGGATCATCTGAGTCAGGATTACAAATTTACAAATAAAGTGATAGGTTTCATTAGCCTATAACTTTGATAGTGAGTCTGGGGTGGTGTAAACTCTGAGCCCAAATGATGTACACGCATTTAACAAGGATAGGATGTACACCAATGAGCATGTGGGGGAGAAATCAAATTGCATAGGTTTCTTCAGACCAAGGCCAGCCTCTGAAATGGTTTAATCAATATAGCAATGTAAGTTGTAATGGACTGTGTCAGCTTTTTAACAGGACAAAACCTTCATCAAGTCAATGAGCAGAGTTAAATCTCCCACTAATCTGAATAATCTGTGGACGTATCGACTGACTGTGTAGAAAAGCAGAATAACAAATCGTAACAGCGTTTGTTTATTTATTGTTTTTTTTTTCATATAAACTACTGCGGACAGGAAGTGTTTGTTTTTTTTATTGATCATTTTGCATCCTTCCGTTTTTATTCCTTTTTTATTTTATAAAAGCAGCAAAAATGGCAATTGCATTTACAGAGAGCAATCTATTTACAGCTGAACTTCATATTTCTCCTAAAGTCATTACCACAGGGTTATAATAAAGACCATAGTTTTATTAGTGATGAGCTTTTAAAGAAAAATGAATTATTAAGAGTAAATCAATGTTAAACAACTTATTAAAATTACCATATCAGTGAAAGTAATAGGTGTTGTTGTGGTTTGCAAATGCAATAAATAGTTATTAAAGATTTCATAAGAGTTCAGTCAGTCAGCACCAATACAATAAAGGAAAAATACTGTAAATACCTATTTAAAAAAAAGAAGAATAATAATTAGACTGCAGATTGCATTTCATAATAAGTTTGGCGGGTTTATGTCAACTATTTAACTGCACACACGACATCAATGCACAGACAGTGGTTCACGAAAACCATGAAAATAAACTGGATCAAGATCAAGCACAGACAAGTTTTATCGTCTTGCTATCAAACTTTCTCTGTAGCACAGAGTGAAGGAAGACTCTCACTTTGTACCAGTGCTCACCAACTCAGTCAGCTGGCTTGGATAACTACATAATCAGGGCTGGGCCAGTGTGGGTTTTTTTTGGGGGGGGGGCATTCATTCTGTTTTAACAGTGCGGTTTTCAATCACTATGATAATAGGATATACCGTTTGAAAGCGTTAAAACTCACGGTTCTATCTGTACAACCTATTTTGACATGCCATTGCTTGAGCGATAACAGTTCCTTATTTTGTAACGTGGCGGCAAAACAACCGTGGGGGGGACCTTGTCTTCTCTGCATTTTGGAAATCCATATACTACACGAGATAAGGTATTGTCAGTGTCCTATTCATGGCAAGGGTCCAGCAAACCAAATACAAAAGAATGCAATACAGAAAATGTGTTAACTCTGAGAAATGTTGAAGTCCATTGTTTACTTGGAATTTATCTGGAGGAATTATCATTGTTGTCTGTTTTGCCGTTGTATACTTCTACAAAAGTACTTGTACACATGAATGCTATTACCTATGCTTAGTATAGGCTCTCTGGAACAGGAAGAGCCCACGTACAAAGTCATCTGACCAGTTTCGGTAATCCTGTTGCACAGTAAAGGTGTGATCCCCATCTGTGAGCCAAAAATACAGTATAATTTCAGCTAAACCTAGAACTGGCTGGTGGTATGGTATTGAAGTACAGAGAAGCATTTTAGCTAACGACATTACATTTCCAACAGTGTATACATTCCACAACACAGCATTTTCTGTTCCAAATATATTGACGTTTCACAACAAATTTGCGATGCCTACATCTAAATAGAGGACTTTCTTTGGGTGACTTCCAAGGAATCTCTCGTCTCTCTAGCCTCTCGAGTATTCTCCAGTGAGTATTTCTCAGAAGGACAGTGAAAACACCTTTGGCTCCACAATAGAGGCCATTTTCATTGTCGTAACCCCATTTTATATCAATGAACATCTAAATACATTCTCTAAATATTGTATTATTATTCCGCATGCTGGTATATAAGGAGGAAGCCTGCTTTTGAATAATACATAGCATGTGAAATTGTGGAATGTGTTTGACTTGTTGATGGGGGTTTGTTATTTGGCAAAAACGTCAATCAATGAACCTCAATGAATATATTAGTATACAAGATGTTATTATTGTGATTATTGTACTTATTCTTTACAATCTTCTTGACCTGTTGCTATTAAGCAGAGAGAGAGGTACGGGGAGGGTGACAGGCAGGGGGAAATGCAAACCCTTTTTTCAGAATAAAAAGTGTTGTATACTTTACTAAGGAAAATACAGTATTCTACACGTCATGAGACCCATTATATTATTTAGTTTCCATGTGTCATTTTGGTGTCTCCAAATATCATTTTTGGAGACTGCCTAGACATAGCTTGGAAAAAAAACACATAGAATGCTCATTTTTGGAGATATTATCATCAAAATGTTAAAAAGTGGGTGGTCCAGTGTTTTAGCTGTAGCTGTGGATTGTGTTTCTAAGTGTGCCAGGCACCACCACAATACTCAAATACAAAAACAGAAAATATTTTCAGTGAGAACTTCCACTGTGTTTGAGCATCTGTTAGTTTGATTAAGTAATACTTTAATCAAACTCTTGGAAATCAACCCCCAAAGGGTTACCTTTCGGAAGACAAAAGGATTATGCCTGCAGTTAAAAGGGTTCAAGAATAGGCATTTTATTTTGAGTATGTAATTTTCAAGCTTGTGTTAAGAAAGGGGGTGATACGTAAGGGGTTAATGGAAATATTGTCTTCCAAAGCTTACCAAACCTAAACTGTTGCAGTTGCAATTGATTCACCAGCAGAATATTTACAAATAATATTGTGTCTCCATCTCTGAAGAATGTTAAAACTTATTGCCGACAACCATGAATTTGCAATGTTCCAGCAAGCTGTTAGGGTGTTCTTTGTGGTTCGTGTCTTTAGTTTCTGACTTTAGACGCTGTTGCTATTTGAAACCAGATGGCTTGGCAGGCGCTCTAGGCTTATCCTGTGTATTAGACTTTAGCTGCTGTTTTCTGGGTGTGCTGCTGTCCATGAGAGCCAGCTCCTCCCTAAAGAATGAGTAGTGCATGTGTAACACACTGTAGTGATGAAAGACATTCACCGGGGTAAATTTACACTGAATCCAGCACCGGAGGGCTGCAGTGTCTGCTGGTTTTGTGGTTTTATTTCAAAATTTCAACCAACAGCTAATATAGGCCTTTTACCATTAAGTAACCTACATTAAGGTCTTATTTTAGGTCCAAACCACACCAAAAACCGACAAACAATGCAACCCCGCTGAATGCTTGCGATCCCTGATTTAAACCAAATGTGTTCTCTGTCATCATTAGCATGTAGTTGTCAAACAATCTTTCTCCATGTCTATGTATCTTCATAGGATGTCAGTTATGCCATTAGCATTGTGGCATGACGAAAATGACAGCAAATCTTTAAAAGAAACATTGCAGTTCAAGGAATTCAAAGTAAAGAACAATGGGTACAGCAGTGCCCCTATCTAAGGAAGAAAAGACCCTGTGCTTATAGAGCTGGTCTCCATCGACAGCATTCAGGCTGGGCTTTTGATGTGTGGAGCGTTGAGCTTAGCATCGTGCTTTGATACAGATGACCAGGGCCTGACTATGTACGGCATTCCTACTGATAATCACCGGTCGGCCAATCGGAGTGCACAGGGAAACAAAGGGCGGTGGGGCACGAGAGGGCGAGCAGTGTGTGGTCCCGGATCCCTCAGGGGCCCTCGTCTCCCCCGGCTGGAGGGGGCGGGGGCGGGGGTGGGGGGTTACCAGAGACAGACTGCGGGAGGAGGACTTGAACTTCAGAGCGGAAACTTAAAAGCTCCCCGTGTGTGAGTGTGGGGTCTCCCCGGGCCACAGGGCACCATTGTGCGGAGGGGAAGGGCTGAAATCGCCAACGTCGCTGTCCCACACAACCTCCCGGATCTGCTGCCCCCCCTCCAGTCACCATGTCCCCTTCCTCATCCTCCACGGAGGGGGAGACCAAATCGGGGTAGAGCGGGCCAGTGACCCAGTCAGTGAGTGCCGACCGGGGTTCAGAGGACAGACATTCAAAGGCTTCAAAGGATGTGCAACCCAGACAAGGCCAAGGGCTCCAAGTCTCAGACCAGAGACTTGGACCAGCCACCAAATGTGACTATTTCTTAACCGGAGCCTTGAGTGTTCTAGACAGAGCATTGGTAGCCTTGTTTAGCAATATACCAATTTCCCTCCAAAAAATAGTAAATGAATGAATGAATAAATAAATTGCCCCTTTAGTTCAACCACCTCTTGGTATTCTGTTTCTTTCCTCCCTCCGTTTCTAGCACCTCCCCCCCCCTCCAATCCACCAACCCCCCTTTAGATTCTGCCTTTCCCTCCTCTCTCCATACCAGCCCCTGGTCTCAGGGGTCAGTCCATATTAGCTGACTTGTTAATACTTGGGGGTGGAATCAATACTTAATCAACAAGTAATGGGATTCCGCAGTCATCCCATATGATCTTTCAATAAAGACTTGAATCTGTCTCCCAGTCTTTTTTAAGGGCTCGGGGTGGAACAAAAAAAAAAAGAAAAGAAGCGAAATGAAAGAAAGAGAAAAGGAGAAAGGGATAAGAGGTGGGATGGGGGGGGGGTGTAGGGGGGGTAGCGGAGGGGGGGGTCCGGCGCTTTGGAGTGGGGATTTGCTGCTCCGCTGCCTGTACTCTGATCTGCATCTGATTAAGGCTCACTGTCCTTCACCTCCCTGTCCCTTTGTCCGGGCATAATGTAGCGTGGCACACGAATTCATCATCCCCTCTCTCGCCACTGCGGCGGCCGCTCCGTCCCAGGAATTATTACCGCTTCCTGCTTATGATGGCCTAGTTTCTTAACTAACAACCCAATCAGGCAGGACAGACTCCAAGCGGGGGGGGGGGGGGGGGGGGGAATAAACAATTACAGAGCCGTTCTCCTGTACGACAGATGCAGCCGGTCTCGTCCGCTGGAGCGTTCGTTCTCGGGCGGTCCTAAATATTATTTGTGTTTCGGCGGCTTGTTTCGGCGGGTTTTCCGTTATTTTGTGACGGCAAATGGAGCCGAGATTGTCTGGGGCTCCGCGCCGGCTCACGCTGACCAGCGCGGCCGCTCTCCCGCTACGAAACGCCGGTGTCATCAAGGAAATGAATCATAAAAGGTAACTGAAGGCGAAGGAATCGATGAAAGACAGACGCAACGAGATAAAAATAAAGCTGGAGCGAACGCTGTCTGCCCGAGTGTTCATGTGAATGAGATTCTGCTAGTGTGTGTGTGTGTGTGTGTGCATGTGTGTGTATGTGTTTCTACAGTGTATGTTTTGTTTTGTTTTGTTTTGTTTTGAAAAAACATTTTGAAATTATGATCCCTGCTTGGTGGGTATAGTGTGATAGTCCCCTCTAAGATACCTAGGCATATGCATGTGTGTGTGTGTTTCTACAGTGTATGTCTGTTTTGTTTTAAAAAAACGTTGAAATTATGGTCCCCGTTTGGCAGGTAAAGTGTGATGTCCCCTGTAAGATACATAGGCATATGCATGTGTGTGGGTCTGTGTGTTTCTACAGTGTATGTCTGTTTTGTTTTGAAAAAAACATGTCAAAATGATGGTCCCCTCTTGGCAGGTATGTGATAGGTGTGATAGTCCCCTCTAAGGTATATATTTGCATGTGTGTGTATGTGTGTGTGTGTGTGCATGAGTGTGAGTGAGAGAGACAGAGAAAGAGAGACAGGGAGAGCTTGCCTGGAATCCAACAGAAGCAAACAGAAGAGAGCTTCTAGATGTCCATGTTTGAAGGCGTCTCCCATTGCAAAACTTCAATTTCCTGTTCAACATATCATGTTCTTACCATCACAAATGGCGTCAAATGTAAATTCTTTACAGTTGGTGAAATATTAAAATTTTGAAATAAATAGCGTTCTATCGTTGGGGTTATGCGGAGAAAATACAGTTACTTCTTGAGGGGTCATAAAATAAAATGACTTTTTAAAATTAATTGTTCTAATCTAGCTTCCTCCTTGTCTCAGTTGGCCATGGCTTCCTGTGGCTTGATTTACTGTTCTTCCTCCCATTCCCGCTCAGTCCTGTCGATGTTGATAATGTAGCTTGCAGTTCAGTTCATGTTTAAAAGTTGTATTTTGTAAGCCGTGGACCTAAGCCATTAAAATGGATGATGGATTGCACATGGTGTCGTGTCAGATTGGACAGCCGACGGAGGCAAACACTATTGGTCCTGTCTTTTATCTGGGCAAGAAGTGACCGTTGACTGTTGCCTTGTGGTCAGTCTCACTTCCTTTTGAAAAGGAAGTTTAGTCAGGTGTCAAGTGGCTTGTTGATAATACTTTCAACAATCATTTCCTACACCTTTGCCCCACTGACCAAGACTCATTGTACAACTTGTGACCTAATAGTCTGTTTCCTACTTTTTCCCAAACACTCTCTCTCGCTTTAAAAATTGTTCAGTGTTATGTTTAATCTCTCTCTCTCTCTCTCTCTCTCTCTCTCTCTCTTTCTCTCTCTCTCTCTCTCTCTCTCTCTCTCTCTCACACACACTCTCTCTTTCTGTCAGTGTTGGGTTTGGGGTGTTGGATGTTTCTTTGTGTTTTTGTGTTGAATAAGTGTTTTGTTTTGTGTTGGCTATTGTTTTCTTTTTCTTTTTTTTGGATGTTTTGGTTTATTTTGTTGTTAAATGGCCTGTGATGCTTGGACATAGTGCCACAATAAAGGTGCGTTGATGTGGCCAATTATGTTCTTCATGCGTTCTTTTGTGGAGAACACTGCAGGTATGCCAGAACCACAGACACCCCACCAATCTTGGCCATGTCACCAAACCGTGGATCCTCCACTTGGTATTCATTCCCTATGCGCACTGAATCCTTGTGCTGCAATGTAGCAATGCTTCTCAAGACCAGGTGTAGTAATGGAACAAGGCAGCTTTCAAAGAGCTGAGGCCCACTGGGTCTTCAAGATTTTATTCCTTTGGTATCAAAGACTGAGACACAAAACAGTTTGACATTTTAAAATATTGAACGTATGTAATCATACAATAGGCCTGAGATGACCGACCTTTATACAGTTTGTTAAAGAATGAATAGTGATGAGAGCCTATTTTAGGCAGCACACACCTGATGTCTGAAATAGAATATGTGTATAGGTCTTTGTAATATTCAACTCAAGGTTTGAAATCCTGAAGTGGGCTGACTGGGCCTGAGACCCGATTGGCTGAGCTGACATAACCATTTCCTGGAGTGTGTTGCCATGACGAAGGGAAGTTTGGCGAATCAGAAGAGACAAAGAGAAATAACTGAGTCAGGGCAGGGTACCTTGTTTTTTAGAGTGTATCCAGGGAAAGGTCTAAAGCTTCTAAAGACTAAAAATGAATGAGGTGTTCGGAGGCTAAATGCAGAGAGGCAAAGTGAGGGGTGTGTGTGGTTGCTGTCATCGGTGCAGGGGTGCCTGCTGCTGAAATTGACAGGACGGCCAGATTTCGATTAAAAGAGGTGTCTACCATGACCAGGGTGGTTGAGAGTATGGACAGGCACAATGGACTGTCCGATAAAGGCCAGGAGGACTGTCTCAGGCAGCGGGCAGTGGACAGGTGAGCCTTGGCTAAACGTCAGGAGCGGGCGCTTCTCGGTACGGCCCTCTCTCGGTTCCCACAACCCCGGGGCCGGTCGTCCAGGGGGTGGAGAGGTCAGTCGGCCCCCTGGGCGAGGCGGAGAGAGAGGCAGGGCCTGCCGGCAGCTGGTCCGTGGCCCCCGGCTAGCGCGGAAGCTAATTTCAGCTCCTGGGGGACCTTATTTTATTCCTCTCCCCTCATGTTCGCTAATTAGCCAAATCTACTTGAAAGAGCGGGAGGGTCAGGAGAGGTCGGCTCAGTGAAAAGGGAGAGGGCCCGTCCTGGGCTCGCCGGTGTCGAGTTCCCCGGTCATGTGTGGGAATGGGTGCCGGGGCCGCGGCTATCAAACACAAGGAGACCTTTCATCTCCGCTGCCATATGGGGAGAGGCTCTGATGGCGGGGAGTGCGGTAATTGATGTGTACATCACAGGGCGGAGAGCGGAGCCCGGGAACGCCGCCGCCTCGCCACGGGGCCGGGGAACACAAAGGAGACGTCCCCGCCGAACGCTCCCGACGCTGACACGCGTGTGATGTCGGATCCGTGTCCTTACGCCCGCGCTGCGTACATATTAGCACAACTAAGCCCTCCAAGCTGGGAGAGGAGGACCAGACCCGTTTCCCAAAAAGCGGGAGAGTCTTTGATTTAGAAGATTTAAAGAGCGTTGCTGTACAATAAATAAAGCCATGTAGCAGTCTAAGTGGTATACTTGGAGAAGGATGTCCAGGAAAATACTTTCTGTTGGTAACTTAATTGTTGTGAAATGTAAGAAAAATAACTAGCTGCCAATTGTATATGAATTGGAAATAATAATAGGATAAAAGCAGGAATTATTACATATAGACTTGGTGCACTTAAATATTAGGAAGATCCCCAGTACTACACATATACTTTAGGTGTATTTGTTTTTCAGTTTATAGGGTAGGTATTAGTTTTATTCAGGCTCCCACCTGACTCTGGGGGTTGCAGAGTGGTTTATTTATAGTCCAATAGCCCAGTATAGCCCTGCCCATCTGTTCTTTTCTTCAGGTAAGGGCAAAAGGGTTGTGAGACCATCCGATGACCCAAGGACTGTGGTCCGGTTAAATTTGTCTTCTCAGACTGCACCAGTGTGCCTGAAATTAAATGATTAATTCCCGAGTGAGGAGAGTTGGTTAGAGAATTAAAATTGGACCTTACAGGCTTGTGTAAGCATAAACATGCCCCTTGGCCTGGACCTCAGACACAGCATCCCTCCTCTGGCATGGAATGGGAAGATGGGGGGGCGGGGGGTTGGGGAGGAAGGAGGCCTGCTATTTCTGTCGGTAACTCGATACGTAACGGTCACTTTTAAATGCGTGTCAAGCGGAGAGGTCAGGAGCTTTGTTTGTTGTGTCTGGCTGAGGGACGGGCCTGCCCTAAACAGGCCAGACCTGCAGCGCATTCCTCCCCGTCTGCGGCTCCGAGCCCGAGAGGGGGCCCCCGGGGGACGCGCGGGGGGAGGACGCGGGGGGCCGGGACACTGCAGCTGAGGGGAGACCGAGGGGAACAAGTGACACCTGAAAAAGTGACTAAGCTAGCGGCAGTAGAGTCGGTGTGGTTATGCATTTTTGACAGCTTGTTACCAGAGTACAGTAAATAAAAAGTGTTTATGTGTTCATGGATTTTTGACAGATAGTGACTGGACCAAATAGAAAATGTCACACAGAGTATTGAGGGCTTGCAAAAACAACGAACATTGTTTTTTTTACCCGAGGTTCATCTTCCACTTAAAAAAAATGTTTTAGAAAGTAATTATACTGCGCTGTTTTGAGATGCTTTTTGGGGTCGCTTTTGCAAAAAAAGTTTATTTGGCAAAGTTTTAGAACAGTGTGTAACTGGAGATTAGCTGGAGATGAGGTGTGCAGATTTAAAGTGACATTTGGGAGTGTTTATTTCACCTTGGCTCCAGTGTCCCACAGTGTCCATTTGACAGGCTGTAGTGGTGCATGCTGGGGTTAACGGCAGGTCAAGATATACAACTGTGTGTGTGTGTGTGTGTGTATACGTATGTGTGTGTGTGTGTGTGTGTGTGTGTGTTGAGAAGGGCAGTTTCAGAATGCCACCTCGATAATTAATCATGGTGACTTTTGAGATGAAGACATTACTAAATTAATCTATTAAATAAGGAAATAAATATCTAAACGGCTGACTGTTTATTGTTTAAATTAAATTTGCATATATTTTCACAGTGTGTCACAACATATTCTACAGAACACAAAAGACTCAGAAGGCCCTTCTGTTTCATATCAAAGAACCAGAGGAATCAGGCACAGGGAAATGCAGCCATTGTCAGCTATGAAGTTTATTTTTTAAAATGGGGCTAATGTACATAAAACCCCAATCCTGGAAACACCCTTCTATTTTTTTTGTTGCTAAACAAGGTGAGACAGTTTTTATTGACTTCAATATTTTCCAATGGGGTAAGAAAATCCTATCAAGCAAACAGTAACTTAAAATACAAATACAAGTAACTCTCATTACAAGTCTTAGACAGACTTGTTTTGCAGTGTAAATATATTTCACACCTTCTTGTCACAAAGCCAGCTAATGTTTTGTTCTTTGGGCAACTAAAATGGTTTTAACATTACCAAAAATTCATTTACAAATAAATTACAGATGCAGAAGCAAGCACTTTACACATTGCCAGGGCATTTGGGGGGAGTAGGCAACAGCTTTGAACCAAAACTGGCCGGTCCTGGTCTCAAAAAACTGGCCCCATTAGTCAGCACAGCTCATCTTTAATAGGCCCGTCTTTAATTAGCCTCAACATTTCAACCAATCACCTACCTGGGAACATTTCAACCAATCAGCTTCCTGGAAAACACACCACACACATTAATCTAACACACACACACCCTAGTCACTTCATGAACATGGTGAATAAAGCTGATTATGCACAAGTTCCAAGACAAAATACCCCCACCACACACACACACACACACACACACAAGCACACATCCCCCTGAGTTGCGTCAAACACATAACTGTTTTGGAATCAAATACTTTTTCTCTAGGCTATATTGAGGTTGTCTGGTGTATTGGAACCTACGAAATACGCTCAAACGGTGCAAACCACGCCTTTTGGTCATCTTGGTTGGCTCACTTGCACCAGGCAAGATCAGTTGAGCACAGAAACATTATTTGAATCCAAAACGATTACATATTTAAACGCACACACACAGTTTTGACAATATGCAAATGTCTGCCTCTCTTTAATGAAGGCTACTCCAAAATACAGTGTATGCTGTATTTAATAAAATATTTTAAAAAATTTTAATAAGGGTTTCAGTGGTTTATTTTTGTCTCTGAAGAGTATCTTCCCAGATGAAACATGAAAGAGGTCCTCGGTCACGGACCCCCAGAGTGTCAGAGTCACTGCAAAATGAGTCACGGCAACATTCCCCCCGTGTGACAGTGCGCCTGACCTGCCGAAAGCTACCGTTCCTCTTCTGCTCCCCCCCCCCCCCCTTCTCTTAATCGTGAGAAGTCCATGTCTGTAGCGTGACCTGCTAATGCAGCAGCCGGAGTGAAGAGCATGTTGAAACTAGTCTGTTTTGACAGATTGCATTTAAGAAAATGGACTTGTAATTCTGCAGAATGTTATGTATGATCTCTCTCTCCGTCTCTCTCTCCGTCTCTCTCTCTCCCTACAAGTAAATCCACAACTAAATCTGTGTTGATTTATTTTTTATTTTTAACTTTTGTTTTATGTAATTACATTTTTTTCCCATGACTGAAAAAAAAATCTCCTTTAAAATGATAAAATTAAATTAAATTCCTTACTAACGTTAGACCTACGCAGTCCTGTGTTGGCCTTTGCCCTGTTCTAAAGATACACATTTAAATTGCATCTCAACTTCCTCGCCAGTCTCTTCTCACCTTTCCACGCATTTGTTCGTTTATTAAAATATTCCTTTTTAAAACCATATCATTTCTGTACGGCTTTAACCTCCTCTCGCTACATATTAACCTGGAGCAGCATTCTGTACTGTATATAATTAAAATATTTAAATAAAACTGTACCTCGTGCAGTATTCTACCTTTCGTCTCAGCCCACCGCAGTGTATCGCTGTCCTTTATGGCTGTGTACGTTTCCTGTTTTTCATCTCTCCCAAAAACGATATAAATATTTAACTCCGCCATGTTTCATCCAGTACGTGTCAACATGTACGAGAGAGGTCACGTGATGCACTGTGTGGCTCTATTGATACATAATTAACACTTCGCTGTGCGTAGCCGCTGCCCCTGCAGACGCACGGGTTTCAGCCCGTGAGGCCTGAGGCTTTAGAGTGAGCGTGAGCGCGGTGGGCCGTGTCCGTATCCGCGGGGTAAAGGCGCGGGAATGTTCCGGAAGGAAGAGCTCTCCTCGCTACGGCGGGCCCCGGCGCTGCTGCCGGACGTGTTCGCGCCGCTAGCCGGCGAACTGACCCGAGTGGGGGCGTGGGGTGATGGGTGTGGCCGGTGTCTTGGGAGGGCCGACAGTCGATGTTCCGAGCCAATCGCTGAAGACTGCGGTTCACTGGACGCCGGACCGAGTACAGCAGTGATTGAAATGCGGTTGTAATGTCTTTGTGATAAAGTCACAGCCTACGGTGTCGTCAGTATGTGTTACGCAAAAACAGGTCCAAAAACAGCGGAGTACATGATCTCCTATGAATGGAGGCTTGGGCAGCAGTTGCTGAGATGCGTTACGCTCTTGGAGGATGTTGAGGGTTATAGGAGTGGATTGACAGAATTAGTTCCGTGTCAAAAACTACTTCCGGGTGTAATATACAGTACTTCCTGTTTCGATTGGCAGCTTCTCTGCGCTATGGAAACTTTTAATAACTGGATTTGATGTTTGAGTGTGGTGCATACACGTCACATACATAGAGATGCGTTACCGCATGTATGAATGCTATTGTAAGCAAATCATGATTGCGATTTGAATAATGTTGATCGTTATTTTTCTGAGCCATAGGTCATACCTTGGTATGTATGCAATGAGGAAATGAGTGGGTAAAAGAGAATAAAAATGAAGAAGCATTGAAAGGGACCTCTTCCCTTCTTTGGTGTAGCGCAGCGGGGAGGCAGTCGGTGAGCCCAGCTGGAGCCCTGCCTTCCTGCCCAGCCGGACCACCAACAGATCTGCCCAATTAGGGCCCATTGTTGGAGCAGCCCGGAGCAAGGAGCGTGAAGACCACCAGCATCGCCTGCGCACCTCCACCAGGTTCCCCGTCCCCCCGCCTGCCCCTCCCAGCGGTGCGTCCTCTCCGCTGCTCCCTCCTCCTGCCCCTGCCAGCCACTGGGCTCCTCTACCTGCACCTCCTCTCCAGGTAGCTGCTCACACACTGTGATTTATAACGTCCTGTCTCCACCGGAAACGAGCCTCGAACTTTGAATACAGAGAATTAAAAATTAAGAATGGTTCTTGTTTGGTTCCTGTGTCTAAATAGCATTATATCGTTTTATTGTTCCTTTAGCGTTTAATGTTTTCAAAAGTTGTGGCCTTTCTTCATAAACACATCGGAGCAATGCGCTATGGGATTGCTGGTGCTCTGTCTCCAAACTCTCCCTTTTCCACGAAACGCCGACCATTCTTTGTGGCAAGGGATGTCGTTTAATTGGTTTGAATTATCGTACTGGTATTCAACTGAACGGTCACGAACAGTCAAACCTGCGACTTAAAACCACAGCCATAGATACGGGGAACAAGGTCAGGCAGAAAGCTAATGAGTCTGCCTGATTCTGGCTATGTTACAGTATCCAGTCACGGTTAACACTGAAAGATTAGAGGAACGCAGTAGCATTTTTTTAAAGACTGATTAAACAGTGTTCAGTCACAGTTTAAAGGACAGCTGAACGTCGCCGCTTCAAAGGGAGCTTTCACAGACGTTAACGTCATGGCCTGGTCAGTGTGTTTTGAAAAAGTGCTCGTGTGCATGGCAATTCAGCTCTGCGGTTTGGGAATGATGTGGTTTCATAATTAGAGAAACGTGCATTCTTCCCTGCAGCTGTCTTCAGCTCCTTCCCAAAACAACCTCTGTAGTCTGATAAAGTTTGGCGCCATTACCAAAGAGGGAGAAGTGGATGATGAATTTTGGAGAGACACTGTTGACAGAGGAAAGGTGGGGGTATATCGGTTTGTTATTCCCGACTTTGGAAGAAATATTGCTAATAAGAGAGAGGCCAGATACTGACCAATTTGGGAAAATACTCTCCACTATTTTTTTCATTTGCTTATTTGCTCATTTGCACAATTCTTCAGCCAGGAGGTACAACTAATAAAAAAAATATGTATTTTTTGTGACAAAGACGTATGTGTTCTACATATCCTTCACAGAAAAATAAGGGTTGTAGAAATCATTGGAAACTCAGAAGTGCCATGATGTACATGTTCTACACAAGTGTGTGTAAACTTTTGTCCGCAACTGTATATACTGTATGTATGTATTGAAATCAGTGGGATGAGTTCATGGGTGGAAGACACCCATGGCAGGGGTTTTACTTTCTGACCCCTGGAGTTCGGTAGACTTACGATAACTAGCAGACGGGCGAATCGGACGTCTCCTTAAAGGAATGAGTCCCCCAGACCACACTGATGCTGAGCCTTCACAGTCACAGGCAGGCAGACGGGAAAAGGTCAGTCCACTTTATTAATTTATTTAATCCCCAAAAGCTTTGTTTTTCTTCCTCGTCTCTTCATCTCCCGCTGCTCATCTCTTTATCTCTCTCTCTCTCCCCCTCTCTCTCTCTCTCCCTCTCTCCCCTCCTCTTTGTTGACCTGCCTGTTCACTGACTGATATGCTCCCTCTTATGAGGTCACAGGCTTGCCCTCTCTCACTCTCTCTCTCTCTGCACTCTTTCCTTATTGATTTATTTTCAACTGGAGACCCCCTTGTCCCCCCCTCCTCCTGCCCTCTCTCATGCCTCCATCTCCCATCCTGCTCTCTCACCTGGCTGTCGTTGACTGAACGCTGCCCTTGTGTAAAATCCAACTACAGCCAGCTCGAAATACCGGCTACCAGCTGGTCAAACCATGTTGAGTACAGAGCTGATCTAGCTGGTCATCCGAATACCAGCTGTTTCTAAATCTTGAGCACCGCCCAAAAACCCCAATGGCTTCTGGGATTCTGAGCCTTAACCCCGCCCACAGTGTCCACAGCGCCACTGGCAGCCCCTCCCATCCCATCCACACCAACAGGCTCCCACCCGCCAATCAAAGATCACAGCCAATCGCTCACAGCCTGCCCATCCCGCTCGAGCGCCTCCCTCCCTCCCTCTCAGGCCCGCCCGGCCGGTGTTCCAGGACGTCGACGCGCACAAAGACGCGCGTCAGATACCGGGGAGAAACAACCGAACCCTTGTCGATACACACTGTAACGCTATTAAATAAAATAGGTCCCGGCGGTCGCGCTGTAGATCAGCATCAGCTGTCAACGCGCCGCGGAGAGGAAGGTCCTGCAGGGACACGGCTCGTATATATCCTCCCTCTCTCTTCCCGCTAAAAGATACATCCCCGCTAAGTGTACACCCTCCTTCTCCCGCCCGCCGTCCCCTCCGCCGGGCCTGCCGAGCGAAAACAAACGTCGGAAAAAGGCTGGACTTTATATTTAGCCGAGGAGGTGACCTCCGTGTGGCTTAAAAGGCCCCGCATACTTAAAGGTGCATTACGGGGCCTACGCTAATGCGCCGTGATAGCTAAAGTGCTCGGCGCGCGCCCCCCGGAGACCCCCCAACCCTGGAGGACCCATCCGGAAGGACCATGTGACCGGCCCGCATTATTCAGCATAAATTTTGTATTCGCCTCAGCCCTTTAACTCTAAGCATGACACAAGAGGGTGAAGCCATTTGCATACTGTATTAATGAAGTCTTCGAGAAAAAAGGATACGGTTTCGACACTCACGGTTTGCGGTTCAGTTCGCGCGTGGGTTTTCCCCGTCCCGCGCGTTCTGTTGTTGAGTTTGATCACGTACGATCGTGTGTGCGTGCGTGTGAGTCTGTGTGCGTGTATGAACACGTGTGTATGCATTGATGTTACCGCAGTAGAGGCCTGGTGTTTGGGGTGGGAGGGGGTGGGGTGAGGTTGAGGGTGAGGGTGGGGGCGGGGGGGTGGTGCTTGGGTAAATGGCTGTGTCGAAGTGCAGTGGTCTCAGCAGCTCAAGTGGAGGCCTATTTTAATTCTTAACTAGACAGGCATGATTTATTAATTCACATTTGAAATAACAATTACCCTGTCAGGAGGGATCAGCCCAAGACCTTAATTGCAACGGAAAACACACTTACCAAAGCTGGGAGATCACTGGTGACTTCTATCAGGCTAGGAGACCACTAGCTTTGCAATGGCCCCTGTTGCCCTCCGTTAAGTTCTCTTTCATATTTCCGGCATGTTCTCTGCCGAGACTGTCTTATTATCCTATCGCCCAGCAGTGCTGCTCGCTTCACAAGCCAAATTAGTCAATCCAGCTAAAAACCAGATTCTTTTTTCTTTTACCAAAACACCAGTGGGAAGTCACCGTGTGAAGACGATGGCGTTTCATCTCCGTCTCGAAGGCTCTGATGAATCTCAGCCAGTCGCCTAGCGCTCTTTAAGCTAACGCCCGTTCAGTGCGAACGCAGTCTCGCCGTTAATGAAGAAACCGGACCAGTGGCACACTTTCTAAACTCGCGGGAAGTAGGCTACTGTTCGGATGGCCTTCCAGGAAATACGTTGCTGCTTCATATCACATTACAAAAACAAGTGGTCCCGTTTTTCCCAGTATCCGAAGGTTTTTGAGATGAGTCTGCCCGGTTTTTATCATTTATTTCAATGTTGCTAAGGATGGTCCATCTTATCTTTTACTAGATACAGGGCGGCCTGTAGCGTAGTGGTTAAGGTACATGACTGGGACACACAAGGTCAGTGGTTCTAACTTACGTCCAGAACCCTCAAATTAGCTTTGTAGAAAGAATAAGAGCATTATATCGTGGCAAGGTATTACATTACATGTTATTTAGCTGACGCTTTCATCGAAAGCGACTGACAGTTGATTTGACTAAGCAGGGGATGAATCCCCTTGGAGCAAGCAGAGTTAAGGGCATTTCTCAAGGGCCCAACAGCTCTGTGCAGTGTAGCTACACCGGGGATCGAACCACCGACCTTGCAGGTCCCAGTATTGCTCTTTAACAGGCTGCCCACTGTGTTGGTGAGTTTGCTGGTTGCGGCCATCAATGTTCCATTCTCCTCCAAACCCTTCCTACCTAAAGCAAGGGGGGAGATCAGGATTTTATTGCAATACTTACATTTCTTTATCCTTATTGCTTTTACATCGACACATCCGAGGCAGTTTTCCATACTTCCCGTTCCCCTCTCCTAAGTCTGTTATATTGATGTTGGCCCGGTTCATTTTTCACATCCAAAGTTCCTTCAGTTATTGGACAACAAATCCCCCAGTATTCCTCCTCACATTGTGCGTTCTGTCTTTTTAAATATCCACATTCAAGGCACAGCAGCTGGCAAAATCCAGGAATGATCCCTCTGCAAGGCCACAACATGTGGGGCACGGTGCAAGTCGTTTTCAGGGCCTGAGTTTCGCCTTTCTGTGTTCTATCCGTGAGCTAAGATTAAAGCAAATTGTCTGTCTCGGCACGATTGTTTGTGGAACATCACACTGTGGTATATTACAATTGTATTTCTGTTTCATTGGCAAATTATTTAATTAAATTGACCAGCATCTCTTTTTACAGCAAGCAATGTGTTCAACCAAAAATGGAAAATATAAATGAATAAAAAGGGGCGTTCTTTCCATCTCTCTCTCTCGCTCTGTCTTTCTTTCTGTCTCTCTCTCTTTCTCTCTATCTCCATCTCTCTCTCTCTCTCTCTCTCTCTCTCTCTCTCTCTCTCTCTCTCTCCCTCTGTATCTCTCTCTCTTTCTCTCATATTTTAAGACTGACTTGTCAAAATATTGTTCCTCTATACCCCCACTGTTTCTGGCCTGAAGTCAACTCCCATCTCATCTAATGAAAAATGCAGAAACTTCCCCGGGCATAAACTGCCACGGCTCTGAACAGGAGCGCGCGGAGGAGAACGAACCCCGTGTTCATAGCAACACACCTCAATCATTCAGTACCTCCGACTGACCAACCTGACCCCGCATTCAACGTGCTGCGCTCCCGCAAAACACACAACAGAAGCTTCACCCCCCACCCCCCACACACACACTCACACAGACACACACACACACACACACACTTTTTTATTTTCCTGATGAATATCTCCAGCACCCCAGCATGCGTTCCCATTTGTCTGAGCCGGGAACGCGGGCGTAGATGCATTATTAAATGTGATTAAACACGCGCACGTGAGCGGGCCGCTACACGGAAACCCTTCTGTCGCCTGGCATCGTTTCTCATCTGGATCAGGAAGCGCGGCGGAGGTGTTCACCCGGGATGTGTCGAACAGCGTCTACAGGAAGGCTCTACCGAGGAGAGGGGGCGCTTCTCCGTGAGATATGCGGACAGCGTGTTACAGGTCTCCGCTTCCTCGCCATGTGTGGCCCGCCACTTTGCTTGGCGACGGCATCCATTTTGACACCGGCTGTAAAATAAACATGTCGTGAAATGATCTTTTTTTTCAAATAGTGTGCGCAATGCTGGGCCTACCTTGGTTTTATTTTGCCATTATCAATAAATGATGCATCAAAAGCTAACGCGCAAACCGGTCCTTTCACCGTCTTTAGTTTTACCTTTCTAGATGACATTATCATTCGATCGGTAATCATAATAAACTCTTTCTTGACTGTGTGACTTCGAAAAGCTAAATATGCGAAAATGAAGGGATTATTAAAGTTATTAAATTATTGTCATTATTATTACAGTTATTAAAATTAGCTTGAATATTTAGACAGCTTATCCCATGGATTTAACCAAAACGTGTAACTGTTACCAATAACATTTATGAATAACAAGTAAATGCTAACTAACATCCATTTTAGTCACCAAAGACACTGATGAAAGAGGAAAAAAACGAGAAAAGTAACAAAATGATGTTTCTGACAAGCAAGAAAATATTATATAATATTAATAATATTATAACTATATTTCTCTACTAATCATGCAAATGTAATATTATACATTGTGAGTATTATTCTGCAATGTGAGTCAGTTTATTTAGAGAGAGATGGAAGCTCAGGGTCAAAGGTCAGAAAGCATACATCATGCTCCTGTGTTTGGCAGGGGAAAAAAGCTCAACTTTGTCCCTTTTGTTTATTTTTATTCCGTTTGTCTTTTTCTTTATGTATTTCAGCACAGTTCATTTATCCTTAACTCTCACTCCCAAGAAGGATCTCTTAAGTGTTATATTTTTACACAAACACAGTACCCCACAGAGAATTGCAGAGAGTAGCCGTAGTTTTATGGGAAAATGATTAAGTCTGTGTACTTCACTGCAAAAGGCTTTGCGATTGATATCAATGGGAAATCTTGGTTGGGGTTGGGAGGGTGTAATGGTTAACATCTCTGTTGTTTTCTCTTTATACAATGCAGTTTTGGAATGGGAGTTTCACATGCAGTCATTTATTCAGCTCTGTGAAATAACAATGTTACGACAATGTTACATCTGCATCTTGAAAGCTGAATAAACTGTTGAAGCAAGATCACAAATACCAGCCTCGGAAAGACAGATCCACGTAAATGAATAATGCAATGCGACTTTACATTATTTGTAAACGTATTTATTTATGAATATACATTTTTGGGTTATGGGTGGATTGAAGTAGAACCCCAATGCACTTCAAAAGAAAGGCAAGAAGCAAAACAGTTATGTCCATATAATGACATCGTCTAAACTCGCTACCTTTTCTTATTTTGTCAGCTGTGAATGTGTGCTATAATCAAATTAGTTAACAAAATAAAAGTACATTTACCAAAAAGTAACAAAATTTAATAGCAGGCATACACTGGGAAAGTGAAATTGACTTTCTTGTCATTATTAATAAAATTCAGCTGAAGAAATACTTGTAGCAGTGTTACAAATGATTTACTGTTATAGGTTTGTTTTTACTTCTGCGCGGTTGCAATATAGCATCTCATTATAGCTGCAATGTATAAATGATGCAGTCATGGGAGTTTGTAATTTATGCAATTGGACACACAATCAGTTCAAATTAAAGTGCAGGGGTTGTGTTCAAAGCAGGAGCAGGGTGGAGGGGGGAGGTACTGCAAAGAATGAGGAAAAAACTCTCTCTTTCTCTCTCCTTCCTTGCCTGCATCCTTCCTTCTGTATTTTTGGGTAATTCTCATTTCTTTGGACAATAATAGAGGATGTAAAATCTAAGCCCCTCCCTCCTCCACACACACACACACACACTTTAAATAAGACTAATATTATTATTTTAAAGGCACAAGTATACACTATAAAACAGATACAGTCTGCGTTCAAGGGTTTTTACTTTGGCATTAGATGAAATGAAGCGGTTTACCAGTGGGAGCTCGGTGGTGTTCTGAGCTGACAGTAACCCTGTACAGTAACCCTGTAGCCCGCAGTGTGGCCAGCTCTTTAGCTGGGTAAAGTGTGGCAGTCTGCACGGGTCCGTCTGTCGTTCCGCTCCCTCGTTAGTTTAGGGAGGCTCAGCGACGCTCCGGCTCGCTGACAGCACCGCCAGATGCCAGAGGGAGACATGCAGTCACATGAATTTCAGAAATGCGCTCTGGACTTTTCCACTCTTTCCGGAAGGTTCTGTCAGTCGCCGTATTTCCCAGGGACTCCCGCCGTAGCCGGGGCTTCCCCCCCCATCCCGGAGCCCTGTCTCAGCACATCTGGAGACAGCTGTTAGCGCCCGCGCGCGGTACCGCCGGGCTCCGGCTGAGGGGGGAACCCTGGGACAGCCGGGCGGCCCTGCTCCTCCGAGCCCGAGTTCAGCTCCCGCGGAGGAGCTGCCCCGGTCCGCACCGCCACACAACCGTGAATGACAAGCAGATACGGACCTCGGGCAACCTCGATGGGAGGTTTGGAGCGACTGTACGTTCAATTCTCCATACCTCCGTAAGGACCTCATTACCACGGCCTCCTGGGAAATGGTTTTTAATCTCACACAATCTCAATTACTGCACTTAATTGATATCCTTATTTGCTTAATTGGTGATTTTTTTTTCTCTTTGTCAGGGAGTGACTTCCAAAAGATAGACAGTAGGAACGTTTACAAATGAGATTTTTTCGAATCCCGTAGTAATTGCAGCCACCGCCATGGATCCGGAATTGACAGGGGGAAAAAAACTTTGTCTTAAGTGGTTCTCCTGATAAGTGTGGAGTCTCGGCCTGAGAAATGAAGGGAGTGATGAATGGAAGGGATGGTGGGCAGCAGGTGTGGCTGGTGTCAGTTGGCCGGTGTGTGTAAAGTGTGTACAGGCAGCAGTGTGAGATGAAGAGGAGGCAGGTGGCTAGTGTGAATCCACTTCCCACTGCCGGGCCTCTGTCCTCTCTATGGTCCCCGGGTCCCACACAAATACATGCAGACATGTGCGCACACACACACACACACACACACACACACACACAAGCACACACACACGCACACAAGCACACACACACACACACACAAGCACACACACACACACACACAGGCACGCACACACCCACACAAGCACACACACACACTCACACGTGCACACACACATGCACACAAGCACACACACACACACACACACACGTGCACACACCCACACAAGCACACACACACACTCACACGTGCACACACACATGCACACAAGCACACACACACACACACACACACACACACACACGTGCACACAAGCACACAAACACACACACACATGTACACACACACACTCACACATGCACACACATATGCACACATGCACACGCACAAACATACACACACACTCACACCGGCATGCACACACCCACATTCACTCACTCATGTATAAAAATAAGAATTTATCCATCCAATTTATCCATTATCCAGTGGTGTTGCCAATGCCTATATTGGAAAAAAAAGAAAAACTATTTCCATAACCACTGTATTTACACTTCTAGCACACACACTCACCCACACACACATTCACTCGTATGTATACAAATAAGGATTTATCCATTTCAGACAAGTGGTGTTTTCGGTGCCTTTATAGAAAAAAAAAACACGCACATTGGCACACACACACACACACACACGTACACATACACTCACACACGATTGTAAAGTATGCCCCACTGAAAGTTATGCAGGTCTTTGTTTGCGGCCTGTTCCAAATAGGGAATATCAGAAACGATGTAGTGGAGACGTATACAGTGAAAGAGACTGCAGCTCAGATGTTAAGTCACGTTTTTAATGAAAAGCACTCGCTTGTGAAAGTGAGCTATTTGCATGAGCTGCGTCGCATTCACCCCAACAGCTCCATACAGACACACCAACAGCTCCATACAGGTGCACCAACAGCTCCATACAGGCGCACCAACAGCTCCATACAGGCGCACCAACAGCCCCATACAGGCGCACCAACCCCCACTCCGCTTTCATAACGGAGCGCACGCACCCTCTCAAAACCTCACAGAAATTAAGAGCTGGGCAGTTTAGCCAAAAGAGTCGCTGAATAACATGTACATCCCTCCTCCTTTAGCACGGGAGCTAGCAGACAATAAGTCCAGCAGGGACCCACTCCAAAGTCTTTTATCTCCTTTTAGATATAGCCTCTGGTATCGATTCCTTATTGACCCGAAGGGTCCGCGGATAGAACGGGCTCTCTCTTCGTCTCCGAGGGCCCCGGCTCTGACATTGATTTCTGCCTCTCTCTCTCTCCCTCTCTCTCTCTTTCTCTCTCTCTCCCTCTCTCTCTCCCTCGCTCTCTCCCTCTCTCCCCTGCTCAGACGCTGAACGGGCTGACACGCCAGTCTTCAGCCAGTGGCCTCAACCCTTTTACTTTTTTTTTTTCATTTTTGTATTTGTTTTCATTCATAATCCGAGTTCCGTGTGGTATCTGCACAAGGGCTGCTAATCGTATGAGCAGTGCTGTCACAGATACCTTGTGGAACTCGGCCAATAAGGAGCGGAGGAAATAGAAGGTATTCTCTGTTATACTGAAAGGGAAAGGTGGTTCAGTTAAGGTGGTTAAGATGGAGATTGCCTGACCCAATGAAGGGGAGGGGGGTACTGTATGTGCGTGTGTATCTAGTCGAGGTTGTAGGGAACGCGCTTTTGTTTTCATGGAAGTCTTGGGCCAGTAGTTGCTGAATAGTTGAAATGGGTCCTGTCTCTCTGGAAGTGTTCTTGGACAGTCATATAACTATCATATAATTATTGGTGTGTTTGCATAATTAATGTTAAATTATGAATAATCTCCCACCCCCCGAATGCAGGCACCCACACACACACACGTGCACACACACACACGCACACGCGTGCACACACACACGCATACACACACACACGCGCACACACACGTGTACACACACACACACGCGCACACAGATGGACTCACTGTACCCAGTGACACACAGAACAAAGGGAATGCAGGAGGGTTGCTTGCAATGGAGAAAGGAACTCTTTTCTGCGGTGAATTGTCTAATCTGGAACGAAACCACTGATCTGCCTGCCTCTGTAATTGAAATAAGATACTTATTCATCTCCTCACCTAATTAAAGCCCCCCCAGACCTCAAGCCAACTGGATTATGAGAAAAAAATTACAAGAAGAAGAGAGAAAACTTTGAATCTCGGAGAACAATTTAATTGTGATGGGCCTGTTGAAAAAAGGAGGGGGAGAAAGGAAGGGAGAGAGGGAAAGAGGGAGAGAGGGAAAGCTCCAGGGGAGGATTCTCCCAGGATCACTCAGACCTCTTTTTGTTTGTAGTTTGTTTGTTTGTTCGTCTTTTTAATTATTTATTTGTTTGTTTGTTTGTTGTTTTCCAGATCGGAGGAATCTTTAAACGGTTTCTAGTATTCTTTTGATCTCATTTAAAAAAAGAAAAGATAAAAAGGGGGGTTGCGGGGGGTCCCTTGAAGTTATTTTAATAACATTAACTTTTTCCTGCACTTATTGAATACTGTCTTTTAGCTTTCACAACTTGAGCGTATGTCATGAAAATGAATTAATCATTTGATTCATAAGCATTGTGATGCATAACAATAAATAGTCACTAGTCAGGTTTCCGTCGAAGTGAGATGGAATTTTATGTGAGAAAAGCCATTTTTAATTAATAAGATAAAATGGAAACAGTATATAGAGGTTCCCCCAAAAACATTTTATGTACAGCATAAGTAGTTTTTTTTGTGTTTCTTTTTGTTGAGGAAATATCAAATGTAATTCAGTCTTATGATAAGATTTCACATCACATGCCACTGGTCATCCCAGAACAACAAAACAGTGGAGGCATTTGGACTCCATCATTTCTCCATCATGTAAAGAAAACAGAATGTAGGCTTTCTTCATTTTCCACCGCTTAAACGTTATATCTGACCATTCCCCTTGTTTATTGTGCAGAAGTGCCAACCTTACATTCTGAGTTTGCTTTCAAAAAGTTTGATGGAGATTCACTTTTGCTCTGAATACGCATAGTTTCTGGTGGAGAAAAATGTAACTGTTCGTGCGACAGAAGGATGAAAACCTACAGTATAGAAACCAGAGAAGACATGGGTACATTTTTCTACTTTGTTTTCTCAAGATACGTTTATTTTGTGTGTCGGACAGTGGAGCTGGCTGTAATGACCCTGTGTGTCGGACAGTGGAGCTGGCTGTAATGGCCCTGTGTGTGGGACAGTGGAGCTGGCTGTAATGACCCTGTGTGTCGGACAGTGGAGCTGGCTGTAATGGCCCTGTGTGTGGGACAGTGGAGCTGGCTGTAATGGCCCTGTGTGTGGGACAGTGGAGCTGGCTGTAATGACCCTGTGTGTCGGACAGTGGAGCTGGCTGTAATGGCCCTGTGTGTCGGACAGTGGGGCTGGCTGTAATGACCCTGTGTGTGGGACAGTGGAGCTGGCTGTAATGCCCCGTGTCGGACAGTGGAGCTGGCTGTAATGGCCCTGTGTGTGGGACAGTGGAGCGGGCTGTAATGGCCCTGTGTGTGGGACACTGGAGCTGGCTGTAATGGCCCTGTGTGTGGGACAGTGGAGCTGGCTGTAATGACCCTGTGTGTCGGACAGTGGAGCTGGCTGTAATGACCCCGTGTGTCGGACAGTGGAGCTGGCTGTAATGGCCCTGTGTGTCGGACAGTGGAGCTGGCTGTAATGGCCCCGTGTGTGGGACAGTGGAGCTGGCTGTAATGGCTCGTGTGTCGGACAGTGGAGCTGGCTGTAATGGCCCTGTGTGTGGGACAGTGGAGCTGGCTGTAATGGCTCGTGTGTCGGACAGTGGAGCGGGCTGTCTGCTTCGCCGCCCGATCTGTCTCCCTGTCCTCCCCTGACCGCACTTCATCTTGTCCATATGAGACGTCTTGAATTACATGGCAGAAATGGCACCCACACATGTCACAGGCGGTCTGAGCTGGCAGGGCATGGACACAGTACACGGACGTTTATAACTGCGAACATATTTGTTCACACATGCCACCCACACATCCCTTCCCCTCAGCTGCACGCACAAACACACACACACACACACTGTGAGGGAGGGATGGAGAGAAGAGCGAGAGAAAGAGAGAGGCCGCTAGGCCTTCTCAGTTCTGGTTCCCACTTTCCCGTTGAACATTTATACACAGACATGCCTGGTTTGTCTAATTCCCAGCATTAAGGAAAACATCCTTGATGAACTTTGTAGTACAGTGGTTTATAAGTATTGCTTTTTCATCTGAATATTTTGTTGGAAAGAATGCAGAAGAAAGAGACAACCTGTATTGTCTGATCAGAACACAGCTGGATGCATATAAGGGCAACAACTTTGCATGTGGAGTGCAAAAATACTCCCTCCAGCAATTCATTAACTACCTGCTTAGTAATTTGGTAATTTTCCTAATAATACAGTCAGTTCAATGGCTAATAAGTACTGTACCATTGTGCCAAGGAGCCATGCTGAGACTCCATTCAGTGTACAATGTCGAGGTGAACATGAAAACTTTTTTCCTTTTAATTTAATTTTATTTTGTGAAGCTGATTTTATCAAAACCACAAAATATTTTGTGTGATCTTGACCTTACAAGTTTGTTTTCTTATTCTGTCACCTTGAACACAAATGTGTTCTCGTGATCATTAGATACACGCGAGACAATTCCCTTGTTTGCAGTTGCAGCACTGAGATAGTTATCATTTCTACCTGTACTAATCCTTGATCAAAGTAAAAATTCATATATGTGGCTATATCAACAACAACCAGATATCTGCCATTCTCCCCACAGTCGTTTCAAACGTTTAGTTCCTCAATCCATTTATACTCGTTAACTTTATGATCTCAAGAAAACAAGCTTGTAATGTCAATATCCCTAAATGATCAGACAATGCTGTTTTCTTGTGATCGCAAACTAATTATTGTGATCAAAGAAAATGAAGTAAAAAAGTACCCTCATCTCCTCCAGCCTACAGTAGAAATGAGACAATTGATTCTATAGCAGCAAAAAGCAGCTAAAAAGCAGCTGATAATGACAAGCAATAACTGTAGTGCAGAAACACCATCCTGATCCTTGTGTAGGTGTTCAGTCAGTAGATATGTTTTAGTAGTAGAAAAAGGTAAGCAACGCTAGGCTGAATGGCCTGTTCACATCATTATGTTATGTTATGTTATGTTATGTTATGTTATTTAGCTATCCTTCTGATATGAAGCAGCAGTTAGAGAACATGATATAAGGCAGCTCATGAGTTGGATCTTAACTAGTGCGAAATGCGCTGTGGTGGTCTGGGGACATGCCTATTGGTTGAGTGGGAAAACTGAGACTGGTCTGTGTTGGCCAATCAGCACAGGGCTCAAAGGTGTGCTCACTTTCCATGGTAGAAGTGGGAAGGCAGAGAGAGTGAGAGATAGAGGGCTGAGATGAAAAGTTGAACAGCTAAAGGCTGAAAAGCTGAACAGTTAAAGGCTGAAAAGCTGAATAGCTAAAGGTAAAAATCTAAACACCTAAAGGTTGAAAAGCTGAACAGCTGAAGGCTGAAAAGCTGAATAGCTAAAGGTAAAACGCTGAACAGCTAAAGGTGAAAATCTAAACACCTAAAGGTTGAAAGGCTGAACAGCTGAAGGCTGAAAAGCTGAATAGCTAAAGGTAAAACGCTGAACAGCTAAAGGTAAAAATCTAAACACCTAAAGGTTGAAAAGCTGAACAGCTAAAGGCTGAAAAGTGGAAAGGCTGAATACCTTTTGCTGTGATTTTATTAGTTTATTTTGTCTTTGTTATTTTATATATTTATTTTTAACTGGAACCATTAGGGGCAATGGTGAATATTTGCACGTATTTGTTTGTTGAATAAACTAGCTCTCTCTCTTACAGTATAAAATGGCACTAAAAACTATAATTACCATTGCTCCCTATGACCACCCATTATGTCCTTCCTTGGGGTGTCACCGGGGCATGACACAAAGTTTTCAATATTTACAGTTCTGTTTTTCACAAAGAAAGATAGACGGGAGTTGGCAGGTTATTGTAGCAGAAGGTGCAATCCTAAAGTGGAATTTGACTCATGGAGAAGTGAATACCGGTAGCTAAAATTGTTTTACAAGATTTCTCAGGGACAAAATGCAATGGCACCCATCAGTTCAATCTAATTCAATGAAGCGTAATTTGTATAGCGCACTCTACAGAGATACTGTTACAAAGACGCTTTTGGGGAAAAAAAACATTGGGAAAGGCCAAGACTGAACACATGCTTTCACATACTGACATTTATTTTCATGTTTTGCACCTCTATTATTTTTTCTTATGCTGTATAAATATTGTATTCATGGTGGTGTGCCTTCGTTAAATTGTAATATGCATGGGTGAAATGTTCAAATGAAATCCTTTTTCAACAACAAGAAAAATTTTCACTTTTTTTTTTTCTGAATGGATTGAAATTCTCATGGGCTCAGAGGATCATTCTTCATGTTTACGTGCGAATGCGTGGCAGGCTGGTCACCTCTCAGATGTTTAAAAAGGCTCTAACACACAGCACACGAGAACCACCTACACTCAGCAAGGGAACATAATGATACAAACATAATGAAACAAACTTGACGATAATACTGCTTCACTTGGGTACCTTTCTCTCGACGTTTATTCATTTTGTCCTTTTAGACCACATTTTATGGAAGATAATTAAGGTCTTATGGTCTGTACAGTATTTTGGAAGTTCTTTGCTGTTAGAGAAAATGTAACGATCTGACCTTTTTAAGATTGAGAGCTGAACTAAAGTGTTTCATAAGCCTGACTTCAATTGCTCTTTCAGAACTAAATTAATTTTGACCTCCAGTCTTCATCCTGTTTACAGATTTTTGTAAGGCCCCTATAAGGGAAACCATAGATATAGGAAATGTCCCCTTATAGAAACGTACGTTTATACAAGGTACTTTGGAGTCATGCAAAACCTTACAAATTGTCCCTCTCCAAAAAAGGATGAGTGAACAGTTCTTTATATTACCTATACCTCTTAAGTAAATAGGTAAATGGGCAAATAAAAAGATATGACCTTTTAGATAGAAGCTTATGAAGAGGTAATGGGATTTGATATCCCCGGCCTGACTGTAAACCTTTTATTCCAAGGACTGCTCTCTAACTGAAAAGATGTCACCTTCAATATGATAAAGACAGGGACTCTGACACACTGATTAACAGAGCTTCACAATAGAGTAGTCAATCATCTCTGCGTGGTGACATTGAGTGTGGCCATATATTTATAAAGAAAAAAACCTTGGGGTTTTTTTTTTAAACAAGAGCAAATCTTTTAGTTTTAAGTAGCAGGTTACCATCTGAATAGGGTAGAAACATGTCAGTGGACTTTTGTTGCATTGTTACTGTATACAGAGTACCTTGGTCATTCAAAGCTCAATCAGATTCCTACCAGAACTATACTTTCCTAAAAAAATATAAAAATATGTTTAGAAAACTTGTTTTCATTATATATGCTGCTTGACATACTTTGTGCATGTATTTATGTGTGTGTGTTTGTGTGTGTGTGTGTTTTTTACAGATAAAAGTGTATATAACCACGAGCAACACATCAAAATGCAATGTGCAATGCAAAATAGTTTTAAAATAGTTTCCATAGATCTGAATAGTATATTTAAATCAGATATGTGCATGTAAGTATGACTGACTTGCCTATTTACTTGCCTGATTTGAAAAAACAGAGCTCTTCTGAAGAAAAACAGTATAAAGGAGGACTTGATTAAAGTTTAAAGTTTGGCGGCAAACAGGGATACCAAATTGCTTTCACAGTACCGAGAACATTCATACCAAATGTCAGTAGATAATGCAGGAGTTCCAGACTAGCTTTTTCGGTCCTGTGTCAGATGGCTACGGAGATAGACCACGGTTTTGGCCGCAGAGTCAGAGAGCGCGTTCTCTTTGGTGTGTGGGAGCTCGAGCAGCCCGGTCGCAGGTGAACATCTCTATCGAACATCAGCTTTGTGCGGATAGACGTGAGGGGCACGCTCCCACCCCAGTCACAGGGGCCATTTCATCAGAAGTGAAAAAGCGGTTGTGTGGCTTAGCGCCCTGAGTGGAATCTCCACATCGCGGACGAGCGGGTCTGGCCTCGACTGATCCCCAAATGTTACGTCTTCAGAGGCTCTGGAGGGAGACATCTTCTGCTTAATTGCGATGAAAAGGAGTGAGTGAGAGAGAAAGAGCGAGAAAAAAAAAAAAAAAACGTTTGATTGACAAACACAGGATGCAATTAGCACGCTGGCGCAGTCAGTGTGCAGTGATCTGGATCTCTGAACCGGCGGTTCTGAACCGGCACAGCGGGACCAGTAGCATGGAGCCTCCCCTGACTGGGCCATATGGTGTCCCTTCCTCCTGCATCCCCCTGCCTGAGATGGGTTAACTCTTTAATGGGTCTGTTTGTTTCCCTCCACTGCCAGCTTCTCACCAGCTCCTGTGCCTCTGCCTGGGGCCTGCAAACTAATGCACTGAACACACTTCCTCTCTGCTTCTTCCTCTGCTTCTTCTTCTTCTTCTTCTTTGTAGTAGTAGTAGCAGTAGCAGCAGCAGTACATTACATTACATTATTGGCATTTGGCAGACGCTCTTATCCAGAGCGACGTACAACAAAGTGCATACCCATAACCAGGGATAAGTAGCAGTAGAAACAGTAGCAATAGTAGTAGTAGTAATAATAGAAGTAGTAGTAGTAGTAGTAGTAGTAGTAGTAGTAGTAGTAGTATCGATAGTAGTAGTAGTATAAGTACAAGTAGTAGTAGTAGTAGTAGTAGTATCAACAGTATTAGCAGAAGTAGCAGTAGTCATAGTAGTATTAGCAGTAGTAGTAGTAGTAGTAGTAGTAGTATACATACAGAACAACTAGTTGCATAATAATGTACTGTAATGCTTTTCATAGCCTACACACGCTTATGCAGACTTGCTGATATTATTTTTATCATTCAGTCCATTCATTCAGCAGGATATTTACAGACTTTGCTGGTATAAGATGAGCATTGGTCTTTCCATGTACAATGGTATTAAGGCATTGTGCGTACTTAACACGGTTATTTAAGGTTTAATGGTACAGGTTGTTAAATCCTGCATTAAGACAGACATACTGTGACACACAATCAGCATACCTTCACCCCAAATTGTAGTGCTTACATATCACACACTCCATGAGTGGCCAAGATTTCGCCACACAATGTCACCAGACAGCCATATGTGTGCTCTGTCGTGATATTTACCAGAACCTACTGTATATCCAATCATACACAACATAATGAAATCATCCTGATATTAACATGAATATCAGTAACCCTGAGTGTTGTTAGCTTTGAAGTGAGACTCTGGATGTGTTGTACCCGTTATCCTCGCCAGTCTTTAGAGGTTAAAGAAGAACAGGGAGCGGGCCAGGGAAGGCTCGGATCAACACAGCAACAAAGGTCAAAATATTATTCGGCCAAACTATCAGTCTCCAAATCCCACCCAGGGCTAGCTCTCTGGGCTCTGTAAGCACTCCGGGTTCCATAATCGGACCTTCTGAAGACTGAACAAAGAACTGAGACCTGATAATGCGTGACCAGGTAGCTGCAGCCCGGAGCCCCTGGCTAGGAGGGGGGTGGTGGGGGGGCACATATTTCTCAAAGACCCCCCAAAAGCCTCTAATTAGAATTCAGTGGCATCTTCTTTCATGACCTGGCAAGCCTGCACCGCAACACATTCATTACTGCTCTGATGTTTTTTGTACTTATTTTCTATCTCTCTGTCCGCATTGTTGATCTATCTCCATTTCATCACTGCATTTACTCTAGATTCTGCTTTTCATTTTTGCTCTCCCCAGTTCCATATGATCCACTGTATCTTTTTTCCCGGAGAATTCTGGAAAACCGGAAAGAGGACCCATCTAAAGGCGTACAGCAGCTGTGAATATTTCCTTAACATTTTGTTTTGATAACAATGACTGTGGCGCAGGAGATGCGGAGAAAAGATTGGATTCGCTTTTGAATTTTGTTTGCTGGAGAGAGACGCCTTCGCTCCCCGCACCCCCCCCCCCCCTCCCCACAAAAATGCGATGCAAAACAAAATGAAACCTCCTTGCCGTCCCTATCGCCTGTGGTGTTGCTAAGGTTACCCACATTGAGGCTTCAAATTATATTGTAGAAGTCGCTTTCTATCTGTGCCGGGTGATTGTGTTGTGTCCATCTCCGGTTCTGATGTCAGTTCATTTAGATTTACATCAGGTAGTAAATTAAAATAATCACTCAGCAGACACTTTTCCCTTTCGCCCAGGAGTTGAGCGCGATGCTCGGAGCGTTGGAGCAGAAAATATTGCTGTCTAGATATTTGTCCTGAGGGTGATAGAGGATGCATTGTCTTGGGACCTTATCAGGCCCAGGAGCGGAGAGTTGTGTGTGAAGCAGCTGTGAAGTGTGCTTTGTTATGTGTCTGAGGATTAGGGTTCAGGACCTTGTTTTTCTGGAAATACCGGGCTGATCAGAGCCGCGTGTGTTCAGGGGAGACCGGAGGTCTCTGTCCGCGGTTTTTTCGACGCGGCGTTCCCGGCCACGTCTCCGTCAGAAGGCCCCCGAAGCTCTGCTCGCCTCTAGGGGTTCAAACATCGCATTGTTCCCCTTATACAAAACACGGTATTTAAACTGCGAACGTTTAAAAAAGGGAAAACTGGGACCAGCTGTCACGGTGAAAGAAGACGAAAGATTGCGAATGCCTGCTATTTCTTCTTTTTTATCCTTCTTCAGTCGAGTGTGTGCGCGCTAGTCCGTTTGCGTACGGCTAAAAGACCACGCTTTTCATGTGTTTACTCTTTCTAGTTTTCTTCTTTCCTCTTTCACATATGGGAAGGTCCCTGTAGGACTGCAGTAATGCCGGGCCAAGTGGAGAATAACCTTAGCACCAGGTGCTACACTCCGGCAACAGAGTGATAATAATGTTGTTGTTTGGGCATATGTACACAAGCGCGCAGACACGCGCTAGCGTATGGCGGCCTGCTCCGGGCCTGGGAAGGTGATGACAGCGTTCGGTGCCCCCTGACACCCTTTAGACGGCAGCAGAGGGCTGGTGTCTCGTGGTTTGAGGCGGGGGGGGGGGGGGGTGCGGGGGCAGCTGCTGAAAGCAGCAGGGGGCAGTGCCAGCGTTGGCTCTGACAGTAATGAGGCCGCGACGTCTGCCGACCTCCCTGAGCCTGGCGCTAATGTGCTAACCAAGCTGCGGGGAACGCGGGAAAGCCCTGCGCTCAAAGGTCCTCCCGTTCCTGTAGGTGTTTTCCGGCGAATTCCACCCCTGCACCCCGCACGCGGGCGTACACTTCTACTGCCTCCCACCTGCCGACCCTGGCGTGTGCCCTCTCTCCCCGAATGGGAGAGGTGCCTCGACAAACGGGCGGGCCGTTTACCGAAGAGACGAGCGGAAAGTTTACGCGTCAGGCTCAGCGTGCGATACCGGTCATAAAGATCGAGAGTATTTCTAATTGTTGTGGAGAGTATTTATCAAATCCTTATTGTACCTCATTGGACTTAATTTCGTCCGTGTTCGATCTTTGCGCATACGCAACAGTGCGGAGCCTGCGCCAGTTACCCAGCCTGCATAGCGGCGTCCACCGCTCGCGAGGGCCTGAAGAGCACCCTCCAGGCTGCAGCATCGAATTATCAGCAGCCTGAGGAGGGTCAGGGGACGGCCACGGTCTCGATCGAGCACCCCAACATGTCCTTCGCCCGCCATTGTCCTGCGCTCTTGTTTGTGGACGTCTGAGAGAGAGAGAGAGAGAGAGAGAGAGAGGGGGAAGGAGGGAGACGGAGAGAGAAAGAGAGAGAGAGAGACCCTGGGTTTCTGCAAGGTCAAGGCGTGTGCCTCGCTCTCTTTGGCTAATTGCTCGGAGTACATTCAGGGCACAGAGCAATCAAAGCCAGCTCCCGCATCACTCTGCCCTGCTGTCAGTTCGACAGGAGTAACGACACAACAATGAACTCAGCTTATCTGCTCATATTCTACAATCTTAAATCACCTCTAATTATTTTAAGATTAAATGTTTTGTCACTTGTTTTAATGCTGAGTTGGCTATATTCTTTTGTTACTCCTCTGTTGTGAGATGTGTAATATGCAGCCACTATGTTATGTATAATATATACCATTGTTATTAATAGCAATTCATGCTAAGTATCCATTTTTATCTTCAATATTACACATTTTTAATAACCTTTTATAAACCCTAAACCCAAACACCCATATATTGTTCTAAAGCAAATTACAAATGTAAACATTTTAATATTAAATAAATATGAAATAAGTATATTTACACAGTACTTGATTTGCCTTTTTTACAAATATTTGAAGTGCACTTACAGATGACTAATATAGTTATTGTAGTCTCATACAGTCTTTCATGTTTAGAAATGAAGTTACAGGTACAAACTGCTTTTAAATACTTTTAAATGCAAAAATACTATGACACAGTTTTGGTTCTGTACTCTATTACATTGTATTTGAAATAAAACAATGAATATGACGTTGACACACAAACAGTCAGCTTCAATTTGAGGGTATTTACATCGACATCGGGTGGTGATGTGAGCCCGTTTTATACATAGTCCCTCCATTTTAGGAGCAAAATCAATTGGACAAATCAAATCATCTGAAATAAAGTAATCATATGTAGTAGTTGTTTGCAAATTATTTACATTCAATGACTACCTGAAGTCTGCGACCCTATCGACATCACCAAAGACTGGGTATCTTCCCTGGTGAAGCAATGCAAGGCCTGTACTGCAGCTATCTTCTGTTCCTTTTTGTTTCCACACTTTCCTCTTTCCATCACTTTGGTACAGATTACCCACCCGTCTTGTCTGTCCAAAGGACTTTGATCCAGAACCTTCTTTCAGAATGAATATGGATAATCTGATATGGATGGAAATACCCATAATTAAAGCTAATGGTACCTCCATACTCATTGTTTTATCTCAAGTCCAATGTGCTGGAGTACAGAACAAAAATTGTGTCACTGCCCCATTCGCATTAACCAGACTGCTGCAATGTTGGCCGTATTAGTCATACTTAAGTTGTCAACAGATACAAAGGGCACTAGATTTATTTAAAATTAGCACAGTCTAATGAGCATTGACATTGAGCATTCATCTTACATCAATTGTCACTTGTGAAATATGTTAGCTGGTTAACTGTGCTGCGTAAAACCCAGACAACACGTGAAACATGGACTGAACTGTTCTTCGGTTGTCAGTGTATTTATCCAGTCAACTCAGTAACCCTGCAGTAAACCCCCCAGGTTTCTAGTCCTGAAAACATGACAAGTTAAAACTGAGAGAGAGGGAAAGAGAGCGAAATAAAGAGAGAGAGAGAGAGAGAGAGAGAGAGAGAGAGAGAGAGAGAGAGAGAGAGAGAGAGAGAAAATAAATCAGGAGCGATCAGCACTTCGAGTTTCATAATTTGGTCAAAAAATAAATAAATAAATTAAAATCCCATTACAGCGGAAATTGAAGGCCTTTGTTCTTAAGTATTTGGGTTATTCAGATATTTCCCTGATGGTGAGTGCGATTCTCAGGACTGGAGGTAAGTATCCAGATGAGACAAACCAGAATTAAAACACCATATGTTCTGAAACGTTACCTAGCTGGTGTTCAAACACTTGTGCAATTTCTTTCAATTCAGAAATGCCTATCATTAGTGCTGCTGACTTATTTATTTATATACGCTGGTTATTTATTTATTTTTAACTCGAGACGAGGGTCTGCTCTTTTCCCAGAGCACCCGCACACGGTGTTTGACCAACTCTCCATGAGCAAAACATGCTGCTTGGAAAGTGATGGACTAAAAACAAAGAAAAATAATAATTTGCGGCTAGATATTGAGCCAACATAATGCACATAGACAGTACATCTACAAGCCATAACCCTTTCACCAAATACAAAGGATGATCATAAAATCTGGGATATAATACAGTATCCCTGAGATTCACATCATTTGTAATCTCAAAATACGATATATTAAAATGTGAACAGTCTTCAGATATATAAAATAATTCTCAAAATCAATTAATAAAAGCATGACAGAATAATAATAATAATAATAATATTAATAATAATAATAATAATAATAATAATAATAATAATAATAAATAATAATAATAATAATAATAATAATAATAATAATAATAATGATATATGGGCACAGGGGAGCTCATTCTTTTCTACAATGGTTATTACAATTCAAGCTTCTATCTCAGTGAAAGACACTCAATCTCCATCTAGGAGTGTATTAGAGGTCTCGTTCCTCCCTGCCCCACCTCACACAGTTAATTGTGTGTTTTCAACCCTCTGTTGAAGGCTAATTTAGCTATAGATTGAAATGAAACAGCTCTGGCCTCAGATTTTCTAGCAATCAAGACTCCAATTTGACTGTGTTTTCTCAGCAGACATTAATGATTCCAAAGCTAATACTCATTGTTTGAAGTGACATCGCAGCCCTGGCATTTACTTAACCTTTTGTCTTATGTACAAGTCTGAGTCAATGCAGAATCCACTCTTAATTAATATCCATTCTTTCCTTCTCTACCATTTATAGTCTGAATATGCAGGGACAGTCCTGTGTGAACGCAAATATGAAAGGAACAGAGAACATTTTATTCAATCACATTTCTTTTGTTTTTTTTCCCCCTTCTTCTTGAAATGAAAAAAAAAAAGAAATCAAATTTAATAACCATTCAAAGCGTTTCCACGGAAGCAATTAAATCAAAGAAAATGGTAAGGTCTTCTGTCAACTACGATGCTGGGAAGCTGAGCCTGAAGGAGAGACGACCGCTGATGGTTAGAGGGGATTGCATCCGCTTTAACACTTTAACATCTACTGTAACATATTAGGATGTACTTACACCATGCTCTGGGTTCAATAGTTTGGCTTTTTCAGCGTAGAATCTCCGCTGTTCTTAGTAAGTATGGTCGAAAGCAGTTATGGAAGCAAGTAGAAGCCCTCAACATTTGTCAAACGCAAAACCGATCTCATTGAAGACAGACAGACAGAAAGACATGCAATGTAATGGTAAGGAATGTTTTTTATACAATGCTGCAGATTTACGTGGACAGGAAGAAAGCAGAAATTATTATCAGTGGACATACACAGACAGTATCTTGTGTAAAATGAAGAATATCACGGGACTTGTTTGGTACATTACAGTCATCACTCCCAAGCATGGGACTGTAAAATGTAAAATTTTATTGGTTGCTGTCATAATGTCATTTCACTTTCACTGTCTGTTTACAGTGTACTACATCGACGGTGGTGTATGATGTGAGTCTCTGAATATCGTGCAATTGCCAAGTTCAAATGCGATATCTTAACTCATCATTCCCGATGCTCATTATTTGTCTATTTTCTTGTGAGAAGTTAATATGTTGAACAAAAAATATAAATGAATAAAATAATAATTATTATTATTATTATTGTTGTTTTTGTTGTTATTGCTATTATTGTTAATCACAAAAAAAAATGTTTTAAGTGAATATAGACAGGACATTTTGCTAACATCAGCCTGCTCTCCATCAAGGTATCAACACAGACCTCTGACAACTGTTAAATTGCTACTGTACCGAAAAACAACATGTGCTCACCACTGGGCAGATTGTTAGGAGGTCTAATTCAGATGTAACAAAATGTACAGTCATGAAATTATAAAATCCATGTATGCCTCTGAATTACCAACAGAATGAGTGAAAAGAAATAGCACAAGGTAGCTGTACCAAAATCAGTATTTGGCAGGCCCATTGCCATTGTAGTAGACCTGAGAAATAGCATTGAGATTGGTTTTGAAACGGGTGAGACATTGACGCAACCACACTATAATACAGTACAACATCAACCAGCTGTAGTGTAAGCACCGTGTCTACAGCCTCCCTTCAGAGACAGTCAGCGAAACTCAGCCAAATAACTAAGACTGAGAACAGAGCTCCAACCCGATACCAAAACACAGCCATGGGAAGGACAGCGTAAGGTCCGAATCTCACACACTCGAGGTGCCAGTCCGACAGGAAGGGGCCACGTTTGACGGATCGGGGCCCCCCTCCCGCAGCGGGCCTGAGCGCCCCCCTCCCCGCTCCGCTCGGAGTCGGATGCTCGGAAGACGTCTCCTCCGCTGTCGCGGTGCCATGGCCTCGAGAAGCTCGGGACCTGCTGACCAACGGGGAGGAAAAAGCACTCTAGGTGCAATTAAAATGTATTCAAGAACTCAGCTTTGGAAATGATTACCATGGCAACAAACAAAAGAAAGCATGATTAAAAGGGGGGTCTGTGATGAATAATTGAAAAGCACTCATTGTGCAGAAATGCCTTAAACTATTGCCGGTCTGCGCCTGGCGTGTTGTGGCAGTAGCAATAGATTGGCCCTCACAGGTCAGACGTAGGCTGGGCTGTGGGAAGAGAATTCTAAGGCCTCACAGACCTGTTGTTCCAGTAATATAAATTGTAAACGGGTAAATCTACATAATAGGACGGGAGGAATTGGAGAAAGTGTAAACTTTGTCAAATAAACAAATATAAAATGGGTTTTCAGTTTTTATTTGTACAATTTCAATAAAGCACATACCATGAATAAAGATATAAATGTCTAAATGAATATGCGGTGCAGGTGTAGTTATTCCAGGTGTGAGTTTGCCTTTATGATTTCATGGGTAGCTCTGTTTAAATATTTCACACTGGAACACAAAAAATATATATACAGAATATTGTAGGTTGTCAGAGTTATTTATATCCAATGGTTATGCATGGTGACTATGCATTTCATAAGTGTAATTGCCCTTGAGTAAATATACTTTCAACAAATGCAAAATTCAATGTAGAGAGGCATGGTAGACCAAATCAGCAGTATTTATTTTGTATTCAATCATTCCTTTGTATGTTCTTTGCAAATAAAAAGTAACTTCTTAATGTGAATCCCTTATAATTATTTTTGTATTCTTCTTATGGAGAAGAAAAGAGTGTGGTTTATTATTATTATTATTGTTCATCTAACAGCAGCACTTATATCTACGCTCAGTGAGCACTTTATTGGGTATTTATTAGACTTCTTTTTTTGACGTATTGGCCCTCTGCTGCTGTAGCCTACCCACTTAGAGATTTGATGCGTTGTGTGTTCAGAGATGTTCTTCAGCATACCACTGTTGTAATCATGGCTATTTGCCTACAAGGTCCTCTATACCTTTTTGTTGCACCGTTCACTGCAAACTGAAGAGACTGCTGTGTGTGAAAATCAGCAGTTTCTGAGATACTCAAACCACCCTGTCTGGCAATCATTCCACGGTCATAGTCACTTAGATCACATTCCTTCCCCATTCTGACATTTGGTCTAAAAAAGAGCTAAACCTCTTGACCACGTCTGCATGCCTTTATGCATTCAGTTGCTGCCACATGATTGGCTGATTAAATATTTGCAAGCTAATGGTCTACCTAATAAATGAATAAACAAGCTAAAAGGTGTACCTACAGGTCTACCTAATAAATTGCTCACTGAGTGTAGGATGATGGTATTTCTGAAGATGTACATTTGCAGTCCATATTCACTGTTCTACTTCTTCAATAAAATAACAGTTAAGTGATTGGGTTTCAAAATGTGTTTGAGCAGCAGACCTGCAGAGGTGAAAAAGAGAAAGCATCGTTTGCCCTGGAGGTCTTAAATAAACAATGATGTGTCCTTCTCCTATCCACCTGGTCCTGAGGTTCCCACACTACCCTAATGCCTCTAAGAGCAAAGAGCGGGCCAGCCTGTCTCTGGAGCCAGCTCTGACCCACTCAATGGAGGACAGGCCGCTTCTCTCTCTCTCTCTCTTTCTCTCCCCCCCTCACACTGACCCTCCTCCACCCCTCCCTCCCCCCCCCCATCTACCTCTTTCTCCAGATAGCCCTCTCTGTGTACATTATCTAACATATACACACCGCGTTTGAGTTGTGCGAATGTTTGAAATGTGTGACAGGAATCATTTATAACGTCCGCGGAACACAGAACAAATAAGGTTATGAGCTCACGGGGGCCGCGGCGGGCTTGGCCTTGTTAAGGAAAAGAGTGGCCGGGGGGAAGGGAGAGGAGAGACCTGGAGATATCTCCCTCACCATGTGACAGGTTTACTTCCCCCACTTCCTAGAGGTCTCCCAGCTGGAAGCGAGGTCACACACTGGTCAAATATCTCCGCCCGGGAGTTTTTATCTGCCCGTTTTCCGCCCTGCAAGTGAAGCGGTCAGCGGCAACAGGAACCGGCTTTTCTCCGAGCGTTAGAGGCGACGGTTTCGGTCGAGGGGGAAGAGCAGTTCGCACACACGCTAGCAGGAGAGCTTCAGAGATGCTGTAGAGACGCAGCTACAGCCGGAGAACGCGAGCGCTAGTCATTAGACATGCTAAAAACACAACAACAGCCCCGGCGATACGTTTAGCGCACGTGACCGTCTTATATAAGAGCGTCGGGGATGGAAATTCGGGGATAATTACGGCGGGTTCCGGAGGCTCCCGCGACGTCCGCGCACACGCGCGGGATTCACCGGCCGCGCGTTCCCAAAGCGGAGGGGGGAACGCCGCCGAGAAGGTAATTTAAGGAGAGAATTCTAGAAAATTCCCCGGCATGTGATTGCGGCTGGTGCATGCGCCATCACGTCCTCCTGTTCCCGGGCCCTCGCCGGAGATGAACGCCGCAGAAATTAATTGTTCTGGGTTTTAGTTTTATAGCTCTTTCGTTGACCAAAGCTCTGGGAAATGGTTTGTTCTAGCCATTGGTATCTAAATTAAATTGTCTTTATCTCCCACTGAAAAAAATGGGGGTGGGGGGGGGGGTTCAGGAAGAGAGAAAAAGGGGAAAAATTAATTTGGTAGATCAAAAAAAATATATTTAATTTTTCAACACATCAAACAAACTTTTGTTCAGCCAGGGTATACTGAGGCAGTTTTTCCATTTTTTTTCTTAATTAAGAAAGCATTCTATTATTAACCCAGATGAAAAGGAAACATCAATTCAAGCAGTACAGTCGTGTTCGACTACTACTAATCTTTTGGTAATTATTTTTTAATTGAATCTTTTGAACACAAAAGCCCTGAGCAGATGCCGGCATTACTTCAGTCCCCGATCGCTCCCGCGCCCGGCCGCATTCCAGAGACGCCTCTCCTCTCCTCCCGAGCCTGCAACCGGGGCGAAAGTTTTGGGGAAGGATGGGATTTAAAAAAATATATAAAAAATTCGGAGAGAAAGAGAGCGGTGTCTCTGTTCCGGGGCGACGGAAAGCACCAGCTCAGCAGAGACTCTTTTAGACGATCACATGAGCTCGTGTGACGCCCTCCTGTTTCTTTTGGAAACGGCAATTCTGCTGATATACACAATAAGTCCCTGGCAGAAAGGTCGAGCCGCGTGAATTGAAACACAGATCGGCACAATTTTAACTTTATTGTCCGTACCCCCCCGCCCCACCCCAACCCCCCGCATCCACAGAACTCCTTATAACCCAGAAAAGCACTGGACAAGCACAGCTTCCTAACTTTTGCATTTTCGGCGTGCCGATTTGCTGAAGTGTGCGTGATTAGTCGTTAGGCGGTGCGCTTAAAAAAGTGTATTAATAAGACCCGGCGGTAAAGTTGGAAAGCTTTCGAGGAAGGAGAGACATTATGCGGTGGAACTTCATTTTTATTTATTTTTCGGGACATTTGATATGCTCTTGCCGGGGGAAATTTCCCCGGCGTGTGCCGGAGATTTCTCAAAGCACTTAAGACGGCGGAGGGAAGATGCAAAGAAGGGCTTACTTAACAGGGAAATAAGGATGAGGCCCGGTAATAAAGAGAAGTCTTTAACTTTATGCCGCAGCATATGTACCGTAATCATGTACATCCCAGGCCCAGATAGAGCAGAAAATCACATTAAAGGTGCATTATATGTGCACTTACAGGACGCTCAGCCGTAGAATGGGCCTGTATCAGAGCGACGCTCTATCACTGGCTCAGCCGCGCTCATAATCACAGCTGTCAACATGAATTCTGAAAAACATGATTTATTCCCCCTCAGGAAACAGGGGGTGGAGGTTGGTAGTGGTGGTGGTGGTGGGGTGGGGGGGTGGGGGGGGGGGATTTGTGTACACCTCCTTCACTCCAACATGTTCCCAATTTACATACATAAGCCACAATGGTCCCATCTTCTTCCTGCGCAATGCCTTGGCCCCGGCGTAATCTCTAATAGCGCACCGTCAGACGGCGTGAATGCCTCCAACTTCATTGCCGGCTGAAGTTTCGGCTGCAAGGATGTCACTTTATAGCCAAATAAATGCGTAAATAAATAAATAAACGGGCTTAAAAAAAAGTGACTTCGGGAGCCGTTTCCCGGGCGCGGGTTGTCTCCGGGCGGGTTTGGCGAGGCTAGCGTCGCTGCACTGCGGAGAGGAGCCCGGAAGCTTCCGCGTACAGTACTGTACAGTACAGAGGCTTCATCACCGAGGCAGCCCTCCGCCTAGCCGTGGAAATGAGATCGGTTTACTATTATGAGCGTGGGCTGATTAGTCAGCTCCCAGCACATTTTATTTTGGGGGGTGGGGGATCGGGGGGGGGGGCAGGGGGGTGTGTGGAGAACCCATAAACAAACATTAGAAATAACCAAATTCAAAAAAAAAAAAAGAACCTTCGAGATTTTTTTTTTTTCATCTGTCGCCGGCCGTCACCCACCCGCATCACGTGGCCCTGTGAGCCCACCGGCGCTTCTGAAGAACTGGAACGCCTTTATTCCGGATGCACGTCGGGACGCGAGGTTACTTCCTTTCTTCCCTGCGACGGGCCCTGACAGCGGGGAGACGGGGGGAGAGGGGGAGACGGGGGGAGAGGGGGAGGAGGTAGGAGTCGTAACCCCCGGGCCCCCCGGAGAGAGGCTCCCTCCGTAATTCCGCCGCTTCTAAACGAGAAGATGAAGAACACACAGCGGCCCGGCCCAGTTCAGCCGCTTCCCCAACCTTAATTAACTGACAGGATTCAGGAGTAACAAGATTTCAACATGTCAGCCAACGAAACCAAAAAATAAATTGTAAATAACGTGTCATAGTGCAGACAGTAGGAACAGCCACGGAGTAAGAGAAATTAGATCTTTTTTTTGTGTCACGGCAATTATAATGAGGAACCACAAACAAACTCGGAATTTGGCCTGTGCCTTCGTTACCTTCTGCCTTTTCCTGGTTTTTACTTTATCAGAAAAAAAAAAAGTTTGAAAAAAAAAAAGAAAGAATTCTCTTCATGACATTCTCGCTGACATTTCTCTTTGTTTATTCTGTCAGATAGGTCATTTAGAGTTTACCAGACCGGCTTCTTAAGATTTAACCTTTATTATGCGATTTCATCCAATACAGTTTGATTAAAGTAAGTAACTGTTTGATATGTAATTCAACTTTCATCCATTTTTCACACAGGAAATGCCCATCTTTGATTGTATTGACCTGAGCAGTCATTACAGTAATACAGTAATACAGTAATACAAATCATCATAATGGGTGGAGTTTCATGCAGTGTCAACAGCTCACTGGGCAGAGCAACTTCATTGTGATTGGTTCATACTGCATGAATCACTGATTGATGGCACGTGATTGGACCACCCATAATAGAGTTCTTAATTCCTGAGGCCTGTTCAGAACCTTAGAAAAAAGCACTAAACCAGCCACTATTGATTTTTACTTGACAGGTTATAGCTCCTTTCATTTCGGTTTAAGTTTGTTTTACAGTACGTGGACAGTAGCAGTGATTGTATTACACAATTCAAATGCAAAGACGTTATAGCAAAAAGGCGAATCTCTCAATTTCTATTCAAAATTAGTTTAGTTCATCAGACCTATTCGTAAGTTAATTGGTCCAGCCCTTGCACGTATGTATCTAGTCCACTCTCTTTTTCTTTTCTGCAGTGGAGCAGAAACAAATAATTCAATAGCAATAAGCAATTCAAACGTTTCATCTTTGGCTGTTTAAATTATACGGCTGTTTAAACATTTCTTTTTTCAATTTCATTCAGTGCATTTAGCTATCTAGCTATCATTTAGCTCTCTTTTATATCTGTGGAGAGCACACAAGGCTTTTGAATGTCATAGTACTGGGCATTTTAATATCCTTTACGTTGAGGAAGTGAAAAGTACCTTCTTCATGAAGAAAGTCAAAATAACTTTCAATAAGATAAAAACCGCTGTACCAACAGAACTGTTTTTAAAATGAAAGTGTGCTTCAAGTTGCTATGATATTTTTCAAGGGTTTCTCAAGGGTCCATTTCCCTAGAAAAGGTGTTTTGTCCGAGGCTAGCAATGATCCTTGAACACAGTGCGCCTAAAAGTGTTGTTTTTATGCACGGTTATAGCGTGGAAAGGCTTACATCTCACCATTAAATACAAATTGTTAATGCTTTGTTGCCATTCCTCACTTTGCATCAGAAATCAATTCATAGAAGACCGTCACCCTTCATTTGAACAGCAGCGTTCACTTACCTTTAAAACGGACCCTAAACGAAAACAGGCATAACCGCGGGCACCAAAATAGTTCTGTAGAAAAAGACCTTCTTTGAATTTTACACTGTTGAAAACCTCTCATTGTACTCGGACACAAAAAAGGGGGGGCAGTAAAAAAAAAGAAAAAATCAATAGCGAAGACACTGCTGGAGGCCAGCGCATTACATTTTGCATAAAAGTCGGCCTTAATTTGGCTTTGATCATCGCTTCCACAGAAGAGTCACTGAGTCAACCACCATTAGCGAAGGACCAGGGGGGAAAGCATGAAAAGCAAGAGAAAGAAGCCCCTGCCGCAAATTTCGCCCTCTAATTTCGGGTATGTCCATCCTTTACCGGAGAGGGATGAAGATATTTACCGTCGCAGGTAGGAGAGGGTGGCTGAGGCGGCCCGTCGATCCGGTCTTTTGAATATTTGAGGACAGAAGAGAGACACTTCCCGCAGTAACTGGGGCGCAGTCAGGCCTGAAATCAGCCACACATTAAACAGTTGCAAGTACATAATTGGCTATGTTTTAAATATACTGTACGCTTGATGAATCGTACTGTGTATGACAACTGCTAAACTGGAACACTCAGCATTGATGAATTCAGCAATATTAATAATAGTAATAAAAAAAAACCTGTTGGACAAAAATCTAACTATAACACAAGATTTGTAAGATTAAAAACTACTTCAAATGATTAGAAAGTGAGCAGTTTATGCTCCAATTATTTAAAAGTGAGACATTTAAGTTGTTCTTAAGCAGTTTGTTCCAACCAATGTAGCAAAAATGTGATTCTATCTCAAGAAATATTGACCTATTTAAATGAGATTACAATAAAATTCTTATCATCATTTCAATGGTGTTAAAAATAAAACTACAGATGCATATCTCCCATCTCAAGATACAGCCTTATAAATTATCGCACCCACATATGATAACCGTAGACACATTCTTTATCTTTCACACTGTACAACAGATTTACAGAATATCCATTTGGCCTGGCAGCCTCTGGAGTTTGACTGTGAAAGATCCTCTAAAAATATTCAGAACTAGACGGCACAATTACAGCCATTGATTAAAAATTACATTCGACGAGCAGGAAAAAAAAAATTGAAATATAATAAAATAATAAATTAAGACGTGAATATAATTAATAGAAAGGAGAGTTTCAGAGAGGAAAGAAGAGAGGAATTTGTCATCTGTTCCCAACACAATGCCATTGTTCTCGGGATATTCATAAGTCACCCTGTTATTAATGGCTCCGGCCTCTCCAGAACACATTTTTATTTCTGTTCCGTTTCTACATCTGCAAACTTTTCTTATCTGGGATGAAATTGCGGGTCTGGAGCTTGAAGGGGTTTCTACTCTCGCTCAGAAACAGCTTCCTTTCCGTGAAAACGGGAGCGCCGCACGGCTGGGAGTATCACCGCTCAAGCACACCGCAGCTACACAGACCAAATAATCACACGGCCTTCGGCCTGACACGTGTTTTAAAAAGAGTAATGTCTGAGGTGCACCATGAACTTTAATATAATTAAACTAATTGGGTGGGCAATGGCACCCAAACCGGTGTTTCCAGTAATCAGAAGGTATGTCTCTCTTTGGGCACCAAGGGCAAACGAGGAGTCGGGCCTGGTCGTCAGGAGTGCTACCAAATTTTAATTTCGCTGAAGACTCCGAGTCATTTAAATGACCTTGCATTTATTGAGCGTGAGCGTCATAGATCACGCAAATGACAGTAAATCTGGAACACGGGGGAGTTGTGCGATATTTATGTTTACATCACGGCTTGGGCGAATAAGGGGCCTGATTGGATAAGAGGAATTCTTATTGCGTGGTTTATTATCTAGCGCACGGACATATAAATAGGATATAGTGACACCCAGAAGCTAAGGAGGAGCGTGATTACAGTGTGAAATTAACACTCGACGGTTAGCTGTCAACTGTTTTAACTGGTTTATGGTAATAGCAGTGACTGTACGCCTTTTGGGATTAGATGGCCAATTGAAAGATTTATTTGTTTCATTCAGTTTTGTTTGGGGAAAACAGAACATATCTTTGGTTCTGCACTCACGGGCAGAATTACTGTGCATCTGCTGAAGCATTGAGGGCGTCCAAGGCGATCTTATACTGACTAAATATTCAAGTGACAGTAGTTTTTTCAGTATTTAGTGTGCTTATTTTTGAAGTCTAAAAGGTTCATACATGTGACCTGAAGTGAGAGTGAGATACATCTGGGAACGTCTGGAACTCCTCCATTCAGCAGGAGAGGTGAGAGATCCCCTAAAATCACTTTCTCCTCAAAACCAAGTATATTCCTGAAAAGCAAATCTACCATTCACCTAAATTTCTATACAAATCATCGTTAAATATTGGGATTGTTTGGTCTTCCAGTATCTGACAGATTTTTTGTGTTCAAACAAAAAAATTGTTATTGTTTTTCAGAGGGAGGTCATACAGCACTTTATTGTTCTCCATGACGACAAGCTACAATATAACATAATACTGTTGCTCTAGTGTTATACTGTAAAGTATTCCATTCTTTTTTCTTCTGTTATCCAAAATGAGTATTTTTCTTCTTCTTCATACCTTGTTTATCAGTCAGTGTCATGTGACATCATTTTGTTTTTGCTTTGTGCCGCGTCCTGGAACAGATAAAAGCCCTTGTACTCGGCAAACATCAGTGAGTGGCTAACTAATGCTCACATAATGTTGACAGTGTTTGTCAGTGGAGTCCAACGCAAGTTTTGCCTGGCTCTAAAGATATACTTGTGGCCATAGAACTTGTTTGAGTGTCTTGTCACTTGTGTCACAACCAGATAAATAAAGAAAAGGTTGTTTTATTTTCATGATGGATGACTGCACAGTATAGCTACCTAATCAATCTCTTAAATATAGGAGTGATGGTATAGAATTATAAAACTAAATATAGAACGGCTGTAGGTGCTGTATATTATCCATATTATTTTCTTACACAGCATGCATGTAAACACCGTGAATCAACTACTAGTATTTGAAATGTTATTGTCTTGTTCCTTACAGTATGTCCTACTTGTCAAACATGAGCAGAAATACAAGTGTTATCTGCAACTTAAAAAAAAATAGCGGGTCCATTAGTCCTCCAAGATTCAGATGCAAATGAGTTTGTGGGTGGACAAAGGAGACAGCAAGAACAGTAGCTATTTTCTCCGAGCGTGCAAGGTATTGTGGGATAGCTACCTGGCCAGAAGTACCTGATGGAGGCTATCAAAATGTACTGGCACTGAAGCATCATGGTATATTCCAATAGGGAGGGCAGTTGTCATTGCTTTGACACGACAATGGGGGAGTGATGCGAAAATAATTTGGGAAGTGGAAAAAAATAGGTTTTAGAGCTAAATCAGAAGTTAGACTTGAGATATGTCTTTTTTCATTTTTTATAAATTCATAGTTTAAACATGACCTTAATGAAACTATTCAAAATCATAAAATGTATTAGGTTGGGGACGACGCAAATATAATAATTACATACAATAGTTTGAGGATGTATTTTATGATGATAAAGGGCAAAATGGCCCTTTCGTCAGTTTTACCCAAATTGTGTTTTACAAAAGCATAATAAACAGTCATATTTCCAGAAATATTTACTTAATTTCATAGAGTGATATCTCTTTTTGTAGCACTGACTCTGTCATTTAACATGAGATTAAACATAAAAAGTCACATTTCAAATAATTTTTAATCCAAAGCATGTGTTTAGTCACAAACGACATTTATTAAAACATTCATGAAAAACATATATATGACAGGGTCACATTTCTGGTAAGATGAACTCAAAAATAAATGTATGGGAAATATGTTAACTTTTGTGAAGTGCATTGCTTTCACCGCAAACTGAAATACCAGCTGCTTTTATTAATGCTATAATTACATTACACTTATAACCATGTTTTTTTTCCGATTGATTCTTGAAACATTTTTATACTTGGTCATTTTTGTGGAACAAAAGCATTGAACTGAAGCATTTGAAAAAGGACTCAAAGCAAAGTGGATGCATTAAATATGTTAAATCGCCTTATGAATCAGATATGAATGCTAAATGGCTGCACAGTAGTACTCACATCTGATTATCCAACCAATCACTTCCTGTGGCTTGTGTCATCAAAGACGAAACCTGACTTCCATCTTAAATTCCTTTGAATGCTATTATTTTTAGTACAAGGTTGAATTATTTGCTTATGTGGTCATAACAAAACAAAAATAAGGTCGCATTTGCTGAGCAACGGGGTGTATAGGATACGGCAACGCACTTACATTTGGCCAGACTTCAGTAAAGTAGATTTTGGTGACAAAAAAGACAAACTAATGTTCTGTTTTTCATCTAATTTACTTTTTCTGGCATTGAAAGAAATGTGATATGAAGGCAGCGGTATTTATGGCAGTCTAGACTGTGAGGATCACGGCAGTGGGGGTTGGTGGTTGGGTGAATGTCTGTTGGCTCTACTATAGGAAAACACGGGAATGTGTGTCTTATTCCAACTCAGACCATGTTCTAAGGCCTCTGCAATTCTGCTGAGGAGAAAGAGACATCACATGCCATCAGTGTGTGTGTGCGTGTCTCTGTGTGTGTTTGTGCCTGAATTGAAAACAGACCCTAGAAAAAAGGGCCTTTGCTGGAAAATGATATCAAATTTCTAAAAGTTGCCAGATTCAGTGACTTTTCAGACCATTTTAGCTAGAGACTAGCAACAAATCAAGTGACATATATAACATTTTTTTAAATACAGCCGGAATAAAAATAAAATATTAAATTCTATTCTAGGCATCTTTTCAGAAATTCTGCATGTAACACACATTTTCATATTCAAATGAGTATGGGATGAAGTCATAAATATGCAAATTAATGTATAACATAGTTTAGCAACTTATAGCACATTTCTGAGCATGCATTTGTTACTTTCCATGGGTAAAAGTTGCCAATTATGCTCAGGAATGGTACAGAAAGTTATTTTCCATAGGTGGGTGTGTGTGTGTGTGTGTGTGTGTGCGTGCGTGTGTGTGTGTGTTTGTGTATGTGTGTGTGCGTGGGCATGTGTGTGTGTGTGTGTGTGTGTGTGTGTGATCCATGTGCCCAGGACGAGAGTAAGTTTTTCATTTAAGGCTTAGCAAGTGTTGTGAATTAATTTGAATGCAGCCTGGGCAAGCTTTCCATTCTAGCCTTCAATCTTGAAATGAATTACAACATCTATTGTCAAAGTACTTTAATCTCATTACAGCGTAGTAAAAAGACAGAGTATTGTGCGACAAGATATGACAAAAAAGAAGGATAACATTTGAACTACAATGGACTCAGATTCTACTCAGTGAATTACATTAATTCTAAATAACATTACATTGCACCATTCATCAGAGAGAGAAAAAAAATGACATTTTTCATTTCAAATCTATCAACAGCTTCATCAAAGGCTAAAGTAACAATATGAACACTCTTCACAATGTACTCATTCTTCATTGACAAATCTGCAGTCCTGTACTGAGTCTACTATATCCCTGCTCGCTGAAAGTTCTCACACAATAAAGAGCGCCTCTCGTTTTAACTTCATATTGGACGATTTGAACAGACGTTTAGTGTCCTGAATTGCAAGCTCAACAGCACTGTGGTCATGTCCCAACGACCTGCCTGTCAGAATGAGGTTGATCTGTGGAAAAACCATAATGCAAACAATAATCCCGAACTGGATACCTTTGCTTTTCCTAAAGTAAGATTAAAAATGGATTTATAAATAGTCAAGGAATATATCTCACGGTTTTGGACCTGAGTACGTGAAAATAGTTGGCTTCTAAAAAGTGGGAGGAAAGGTAGTTGACTTTGGGCACTTGATCTATGTATGGTACGTGAACATTCTGTATATAACGGACAAAGGCTGGTAATCAGCACTCACAACATATTAGGGGGGAGGAGAATATTGCAGCCACTTCCTGCTTCCCACTTCCTGTCTGGAACCCACGTTTATTTTCTAGTCACATTACAGAAAGGTTAAGGGTGGGCGATATGCGACTCTGTTAATATAAGACTCAATTTTTGGAGGGAGGCGGCACGGAAGGTGCAGTGGGTAGCACTGCCACCTCACAGCAAGGAGGTCCTGGGTTCGAATCCCCGTCGGCCGGGGCCTCTCTGTGTGGAGTTTGCTTGGGTTTCCTCCGGGTACTCCGGTTTCCTCCCACAGTCCAAAGACATGCAGGTTAGGCTGATCGGAGAGTCTAAATTGCCCATAGGTATGAGTGTGAGTGAACGGTGTGTGTGCCCTGCGATGGACTGGCGACCTGTCCAGGGTGTATTCCTGCCTTTCCAATGTATGCTGGGATAGGCCAATGTATGCTGGGATAGGCTCCAGCCCCCCTGCGACCCTGTTCAGGATAAGCGGGTTAGGATAATGAATGAATGAATGAATGAATTAATTTTTGGAGGGTTGGGGGGGGGGCGGTTGGTTTCGTGAGATTCAGAAGATCTCAAGCTCTCTTGTTTTTACGTGAAAACTCTAAATTCTCAAAGCAGAGGCTTCTCACAATGACAGCTGGGGGATTTGTTAAATGATTGGCCTCCCGCTTAATTCAATCACTTCTTTTTTTTCCCCATCCACCCCTCTCTTTCCCCTGCTCATTGATGGAGGCACTTTTTAAGGAAAGTGATATTTAGCATATCTGGATAAGTGCTGCTAACAACCCTCAGTATGTAAAAAAAAAATAGTAAAAAAATAAATAAAAAATTATTAATAAAAACAGAGAAAAAGTGTGATCCTGCCAGGGAAGTAATTTGCTTCTCTTGAACCAATGATGGCTTGCACTTTATGCAAATTGGTGTCTGGGGACAACAAAATCCCTCTTAATGCATAAGCAGGGTTCATAAAAAAAGACGTGAAGGAGAGAAAGAAGGAGGGGGGGGGCGGTATAAATTGCAAAGTCAGCACTTTTTTTTCTGCGGGAACAGTACCACCCGAAATGAGAGGTGCGTATCAGATGATGAGATCTCCTCCTCTTCTCACCAGCCCCCCGCGCTCTGTCAGACGGGTATCTGAGCCCCCGGGCGGAGGTGTGGAAACTATCAGAGCCTGAGCGCGGAGCTGCGTGGGGAAACCAAAGGGAGATTTCACAAAATCGGCTCTATATCGGGAACAGAGAGGAGCGCGTGTGCTGGGGACGTCCTGTTCGGTGTAGGCCAGGAGACACAGTGGGGGGGTGTGTGGTGGGTTTGGGGTGGGGGGGTGGGGTGTGTGGTGTGTGGTGGGTTTGGAGTGGGGTGTGTGTGGTGGGTTTGGAGTGGGGGGTTGGGTGTGTGGTGGGTTTGGGGGGTGGGGTGTGTGTGTGGTGGGTTTGGGGTGGGGGGGTGGGGTGTGTGGTGGGTTTGGGGTGGGGTGTGTGTGGTGGGTTTGGGGTGGGGGGGTGGGGTGTGTGGTGGGGTGTGTGGTGGGTTTGGAGTGGGGGGTGGGGGGTGGGGTGTGTGGTGGGTTTGGAGTGGGGGGTGGGGTGTGTGGTGGGTTTGGGGTGGGGGGGTTGGGTGTGTGGTGGGTTTGGGGTGGGGGGTGGGGTGTGTGGTGGGTTTGGAGTGGGGGGTGGGGTGTGTGGTGGGTTTGGGGGGTGGGGTGTGTGGTGGGGGGGTGGGGTGTGTGGTGGGTTTGGGGTGGGGGGTGGGGTGTGTGGTGGGTTTGGAGTGGGGGGTGGGGTGTGTGGTGGGTTTGGAGTGGGGGGTGGGGTGTGTGGTGGGTTTGGAGTGGGGGGTGGGGTATGTGGTGGGTTTGGAGTGTGGGGTGGGGTGTGTGGTGGGTTTGGAGTGGGGGGTGGGGTGTGTGGTGGGTTTGGAGTGGGGGGTGGGGTGTGTGGTGGGTTTGGGGTGGGGGGGTGGGGTGTGTGTGGGTTTGGGGTGGGGTGTGTGGTGGGTTTGGGGTGGGGTGTGTGTGTGGTGGGTTTGGGGGGTGTGTGTGGTGGGTTTGGGGTGGGGTGTGTGTGAGGGGTTTGTGGGGTGGGGTGGGGTGTGTGTGAGGGGTTTGGGGTGAGGTGTGTGTGGTGGGTTTGGGGTGGGGTGTGTGTGAGGGGTTTGTGGGGTGGGGTGTGTGTGTGGTGGGTTTGGGGTGGGGTGTGTGTGAGGGGTTTGTGGGGTGGGGTGCGGTGTGTGTGAGGGGTTTGGGGGGTGGGGGGGTGTGTGTGGTGGGTTTGGGGTGGGGTGGGGTGTGTGTGAGGGGTTTGGGGGGTGGGGTGGGGTGTGTGTGCGGGGTTTGGGGTGGGGTGGGATGAGAGGTTTGGGGTGGGGTGGGATGAGGGGTTTGGGGTGGGGTGGGATGAGAGGTTTGGGGTGGGGTGGGATGAGGGGTTTGGGGGGGGGGGTATGAGGGGTTTGGGGTGGGGTGGGATGAGGGGTTTGGGGTGGGGTGTGTGTGAGGGGTTTGAGGTGGGGTGTGTGTGAGGGGTTTGGGGAGGGGTGGGATGAGGGGTTTGGGGGTAGTTTTCTCCCTAACAGAAGCTCCGCGGCGTTAGTTCCGAGCTCGCGTCCCGCATGGCCATGGCTTTAGGGTATGTACCACGCACGCCAGCCCCACTGCTGGCTGAGAGCAACTGGAGAGGAGAGATATAAAGGCAGGAGAACAGCTCGGGGGGGGAACATGTAAGACAAAACATCTGCTGGTACCAGTGCCGGGCATTATCAGATCATTGTGACCATGAATTTTTTATGATCGCACGTGGGAGGGGTGTAGCCCGAGCTCAAATGGCAGGAACTTTTTTTCTTCTTCTCCTTCCCCTCCGCTCGCGAAATTTGCCGCACGTGCCGTAAACAAGCCCCTCCGTAGAGCGCGCGGGGTAATAACCGCGCCCGGAGAATAAACAGATGCGGGCACACAAAGAGAAACATCGCGGAGGAGGAGCTGTGAAAGTCACAAATATCGTTTCATCGCCAAATCTTGCGCTCGTTCGACGCAACTTTTAAACCCCTTTCCCCACAGCTTTCATCACAGGCTGCCTCCTCTACCTCCATCTTCTTTCGTGTCGTTTTATTATTTATGCATGGAGTGATACGCATAAGCAGCCCCAGCATTAAGACAGATGGGTGGGGGGGGGGGGGGCATATTCTGTTTCTGATACATCTTAAGCAGCAGAGGAGTTCAAACATTTCTTGCCTTAAAAAAAATAAAAATAATAATAATAATACAATGCATGGGATGCGTGCAGGGTCTCTGCATTGAAGAACAGATGGAGATGAGACAAACCTGAGACAGAAAGAAGAAAGAAAGAGATAGTGAGGGACAAGGAGAAGCAAAGCAATCCATAGGAGTCAGCGGAGAGTTAGACAACTTTAGTGTTTCTCCTCGGAAAGATGCTAAACACACGGCCGATTTAACTTCGTCCACCCTCACGGGTGGGAGTGCTGAATTGAGGGGGCTCACCCTTTCCCAGAGTTCAGCGCAGGGAGACCCTCCGCCCTCGTCTTTCCGCGCCCTGTCCCTGGAGCTCAAGGGCTGCCCGCACGCTTTACTTACAGCGATGGTTCACCCGCAGATTCCTCAGCCGAGTCCCGTCACCACGGGGTTCTGTCCTCCAGGTTCGCCCGACACCAACGCACGACACACCGGTCTCCCAATGCCACGGCTGCATGCGACCCGCTTTTTCAATGCAGTATGAACGTCGTTTACAAGAGTGCGCTGTATACAGTGCCTTGTTTTTTTTATCGTTTTTTTTCATACATGTTATGGTGTACCTTACAGGGAGGAAACAGAAATCAGTTATGCCAAAGAGGGGGAGGTGTGAATCTCATTTCTGAGTGAGAGCAGCCCGAAGCGGTCGGTCGGTAGGGGGTCTGACTCTTTGCAAAGGAATGTGAGTAAAGACCTGGAGGAAAAACCGTTAATTGGACACCTATACCATCTCCAACCACGGGCTATGCATCTGCTATGGAAATTACTGTTAATTAGAGACTTGCGCGCAATCTGCAGGATGTAATATCAGAGGGAGTGGTGCGAGGAGCCTCCTATAGAAGTGTCACTTCTCAACCTGCTAGTCCAGCTACAGCAGCAGGTGAACCCAGGTGTGCTGGCAGATTGCGAGAACTCTCCTAACACATCATATGGCTATCTGTCATAAGTACGCCTTACTGGAAATATAATGTATATTATTATTATTATCATGGTTGTTCCTGTTCTTGTTTTTCATCAACCACAACAGGAGCAACGTATTGTTATTATGAAAATATGTGTTAAAAAGACATTTTACTGCGGATCTACCTCTTCGTGCTGAAATTGACAGATTATACGTATTTAGGACACCCTATTGGATTTCGTGTAAAATATACCAGAGGAGATCGTTTATAGTATCAACACGAAACCTTTACTGATGCATTATTTGGACACTTATCTTTACATTTTATTAAAATATTGAGTTTTCATAAGAACAATACGGCTGCAGTCAGAAAATCAATTTCAGTTACTTACACAATATGCACATTCAGCTTGAAGTGATAACCAGTGAAAATATCAGACCGGAATTTGGTACACCGGTAAAATGTCATATAAAAGCAACCCGATACTTAGCAATGCACGATGTGTTAAGACACGTGAGTGGCATGAGCCAGTAAAACTAGCCCATTGCCTTGTATGAAATACAGTTGTATGAAAACATAATTTCAGTTAACTACCACACACCAGTAAAAATGCAGGCATCTATACATTTACATTTTTCAGCCAAATGGAAAATTGCCTCTGAAATGCGTGGTGCTCAGTCATGAACAAATGCATTTGAGCTTCACATGTTGAGTCCAGCACTACTGCGGCTTGTGCAAGCCACCTGATTGCATAGTTTATATAACTGCCAAAGGTGACATAAAACCATGAAGCTTTTTGCGTGTAATAACAGATTCATGTCTGCAATGTTTTCTGGGCACTTCTGCCCAGTTTGGCCTCATTTTGTCTTGAATGCTGAGATGCTGTTTTTAGATGTTTTGGTCAGTGGCTGTACAGTTTCCATCCTTTGAGCATGATGCATGATTTATTTATGTATTTATTTATATTTCATCCTGGAACAGAAGTAGAATGAAAGCAATACGCTGTCATAATTTCAGTTAGAAATGTCCAGGCCCTCAAGCGACCAACATATTTCACACACACTCATGACCAACTGGGGTCAGATATGACCCCAATTTCAAACTAATGAAAAATAATCAATTCAAAAACAGTTTCTCATTGTTCACATGTCATTAAACATGTAAAAGACATTTCATTTTCATGAAAAAAACGAAAGTAGATATATCTATATATTATTACCTATTTACTAATCATTACTCTCACTCACTTGGTCTGGTTTAGTTTAGTTAGGGTTTAGAAAGCGAAACTAAAGTTTAAACGCAAATATTTCTGTATCTTTCCCCTCTACACCTCTCTTCAGTACAGCTTTGCTCGAGACTGACAGGGCTCTATTTTACAGCATCAGATCTCCATGGCGTTGGTGCTCTGAGCTTGGCTACAGAAAGTTGATATTTACAGGAGAAGTGCACAGCTCGAAGCGTGTGGCGCTGACAGCAAATGGATGCCAGTGCTGTAGCTATCATTTTAACTGCAGCCACATAATTAAAATGAAATTAAAATACTGTTCAAGTTGCGTTTATTGTCATCACAGACAGGTGTAAGAATGAAATACAGTGCACCAGTGTTTCCTGCTCCTAAATCCCGTTCTGGTCAGCCCCACCCACTACATTACGTTTTCTAATGTATGCATTGTATTGTAGCTATGCAGTTTACCAGACAGATATTTCAGATGTACACTAACTGAGACAATTTGCTCCCTTTTTTATTTAATTTAAATTACTCTCGTCTCAATAATCAGGTGGACACATTTAACCCCAAACAGTTTTAGATAAGAAAAGTGAAGGACAGCTGTCTTAGTTATGTGAGGTGAGTGTCAGACAAGGGCGTGCAGTCTCCTTATTTCTCTCGACTTTATTTCTGTACTTCCGGGATTTGGTCTGATTGCCTCAGAGCGCTCCATTCATTCCTAAGCTCTAAACATTGTTCTAATTTCCATAACTAAGTTCAGAGTTCTCCGTTTTCAGAGAACAGGGAATGCTCTCTGAACTGTGGGATATTTTATTCAAATGGAGATCATGGATGGAGTACCCTCATTCAAAAACGACATAACATGGCTTGAGGAACCTGGAAGACATATCATCCACCCAGCCCACCTGGCTACGATAGCTGTTGTCTTTTTTGTGTTACATTACTGAGACCGGATCTGCTCGTAAAATAGCATTTGTTTCACAAACTCCTGTATAATTAAATAATAATAAATGTAAGAACAATTAAATATATTCAGAGCTCTGGTGACATTAAGCTGTGGTTCTCACACCACAACTCCTGGTGAGTGTGTGATGGTTTTCATTCAAACCACAATTATAATACCACAATTGTAATAAGCTGTACATTTTCCTTCATTATTTTTTTCATGTTTTGAGGGATTACTTACTGTATGTCAGGAATAACTATTTGCCTTATGCCTTGAATAATAAAAAGTTCCACATTGGCATTATTGTGATATATTGCAAATAATGACATAACAGGTCAAAATAAATCGAACATGTCGAATTAAACAACCAAGGTGAATCAGTAACTCATCTTAAAATATCTAGGGGTCCAAAAGCCTATCCAATCACTCACTCTCAGAATCCATATCAGCATGGTGAGACATTGCTGAGGTTCAGCTGTTTTTCAATGAAATGTCAGAATGAGAAAGACATGTGATCTCAGTGACTTTGACCGTGGAATGATTGTTGGTGCCAGACAGGGTGGTTTGAGTATCTCAGAAGCTGCTGATCTCCTGAGATTGTCATGCACAACAGTCCCTAGAGTTTGTAAAGTTTATTATGTTTTCAGTGCAGCCAAGAGCACTTAAAAATGTGCGAGAGCAATACAGTATCGTTCCAGTTCGCAAGGTGCATTTCTATTAATCGCTGGAAGCAAATGGTTCCCTCACATCTAAATCGGAGGCCGACATAAAGATTACATTAAAAGGTCTTGTCGTTGTGAAAAAACACATTCATTTCACAATGCTCTTATGAAGATGGGGCGTTCGTCGACAAGAAGCTTGCTTACAACAGCTTAGCTAATTTCTGCTGTCTGAGTGTGATTTCACCAGATGGTTTATTTTGGCTGCGTACATGTTATCCTTATAACTTTACTTTAAACCTGGTGTTTTGCAGGTTTGTGCTTTAGACACTGTTGTCCCAGCAACAAGCCTGTCTAAAATCGAACAGAACATGCTGACTTTATCCCAAAACATTAACAATCTAATCGGGCTAACCGAGTTAGCGATGTGTATGAAATAGGGCTCAGAAAACCCAGGGCTAGCATTTGGGTCAGCTTGCCAACCACGTAATCTTGCTCCGTAATACACCCAAAGAGCATATGCTGCGTTCCAGAAATCGGAAGTTGACTTTTTACAACCTCCTACTAGGAAAAGTGCAATAGAAGTCTAATGTTGGCCAGAGCTAGCTTGCCAAATTTTTGAGGACCGTGTAGCTTACCTATTTCTAAAATCAATTAGAATTGTTGGCCTAAAAGAAAAATAGACCAGTAGCCTATCATATCCATCAGATATTGAAAGCGAAAGTTCCCTGTTTTAAAAGGACCACGTTAGTCCTGTTACCACAAAGATTGCCCTGCGCTGTATAAAACCAAATGCATTGGCAAACTTTACTGTTACTTACTGTTGCATAAAAATATAAGCCAAATTGTATATAAACCAGTGGCATAAAAGTAAAATCAGTGGACCAGTCAACTATGGTACAGTATCTGTGGCCTGTAGCGTAGTGGTTAAGGTAAATGACTGGGACAGGCAAGGTGGGGGGGCTTGAATCCCAGTGTAGCAACAATAAGACCCGCACAGCCGGTAGTCTAATCAACTGTATGTCGCTCTGGATAAGAGCGTCTGCCAAATGCCAATAATGTAATGTAATGTATTGTAATCTGTACAAAATCCCATTTTTATATTTACACCATTTCCATCAGATTTCCTGTCTAAAATCGACCATATTTATTTATATTTATGTCACAACCAGGACAGTGTTATCATGTTACTGTATATCGCGCAAATGTTGGACATTAACATGACCACAGAATTTTGAGTGCACAACCCTGTCTGTCACAAAGTTCTTAATAGCAGCAGATTTCATGCCAATCACGTCTGTCAAGCAGAAGCCATAGGGAAGAAAGCGCTAAGATTTATAATTTTAACTGATGCATTTAAAAATGACAAGCAATCGAACAGCATGGATTAACGTAGCCTACAGAGTGTGCCCCTTTTTTCTTTCTGCACTGTACCTGAAAAGCATGCGGCCAATGGCTGGAGGAACCAAGAGGAAATTGATTTCTTAGTTGGATTTGCAAGAGATAGCCTTGGTGGACAACCGTTTAGAAAGTGGCTGGCTAGCATTCAGCAACGTTTGATAGCTGCCGTTTTTTAGCTGACTAAATTCAGTTATGTACGTTTTCTGGCTGGCCATAATAGTTGGGTGCCCTGCACACTTGTTGCAAATACTGGATCTTTTTGGGTGATTCTATTACATATTTCCTGGAGCCCTCTTGTGGCCAGGGAGCAATGACTCCAGCAGACTTGAGATGTGTGATAAAAATAAAGGCGATTATGAATTAATGTTTGTGAATATGCGTGTTTATGTTACAGAATGTTAACACGATCCAAGGCAAGCTAAAGCTGACCACAGGTGTGCAGTGGCTACCTTGGTCCATTTCACCACTGCTAACGTTCGGTTAAAGCTAGCTAGCCTGTAGCTTTGCTGTATATGCTCAGGTATGTCAGCGCTTTGACATCCTTTTCACTGTATTTTTGAAAGAGACATGATTCCAGTACTCGGCAACACGGTGTTACGAAGCTACCTGACATAGCTAGTCAGAGCAAAATATCTAGTTGTTTCATTGATGAGTGAGCTTCCGTCATCTCGGGGGTGTAGGCGGGGTTGAGAACATAAGAAGGGTCATTTTTGGTGGTAAACCCAGGATTTATTCTGCTTTGTTGTTCTGTTTCAGCCTAAATAGTTTCCAGTATTTATAGCCTTTCTCAGCGGCGGCAAACTTGTCCATCTATGCATGCTCGCAGACACGCTTGCATCCAAACACACACACACACACACGCACAGCCCTGCATACCAGTGTAAAGTAGAGACAGACAGAGGGCACGGCTGGGCGTTGCTGGGCAGAAGCAGTCCTCGAGCTTCAGCTGCAGTCACAGGTAAGAGGTGCAGCAGCCGGTCTCTGGTGGCTTCTCACACCGGCATGATTTACTGAGGGAAAGGTGACATTAAACAGCTCATTAAGTATGCAGGGATGCAGCACTCTGAGCTGGCCTGCTCCTGACTCTGTTAAAATATGACCGCTGTCCACAGCTACTGGAAATTTCCGGATTCTCTCGGAAGATGCTTCTCTCTCTCGGGTGGCGCAAGGCACATACTGAGGACAAGAACATTACTCTGTTAGAAATATAAGCAGTATTAGTTGAATCACCCTGGCCGTAAAAGTAGTAGCATCAATGGTAGCGGTAAGGGTATTCGTTGAAGTAGCAGAACACTGATTGCTTGCTTTAACAAACATGGCTTTATTCAGAAGGTTATAGTATACGGCAAGGCAACCACTGATCTTTCCTTGACTTTGGCACTTCACCTTGATTGCTTGAATAAGTACCCATCTCTTAAATGGACAATACTCTAAAATGGAAGTCATGTAAATCCCTGAAGGTAAGCCCAGATGATCCACGAAGCAAATGAATAACGCAACACTTAGAATTTTCCTGTCTATACCAAGAAAACGAATGTGTTATGAAACATTTGTTGTGTTGTGTTATGTCTGTTCACTATCTTCTGTAAACTCCTTCATGTTCCTGTTTGCTATTTTGCAGCTTAGTAGCAACAACAGAAGCCAGCAGCAAATGCAGAGGATTACATTCATTGAAATATTTTGAGTATATACAGAATTTGAAATAAAATATCAAGGCTGCCAACTGTGAAGGAGTTTTTATTCCTGGGAGAAGCATTGCATGCTACACTACAGGTTAGATAGAGGTCCTCTGCCATCTCCTTTGGTCTTCAGGTTTTATGGAAGGGCTGGTATGTGTAGTTTGGTGTCAGCAGACCCTGATGGTACTTTGTGCTGAGAGAGCCAGACGGATCTTCTAAAATAACCTGTCCTACATGTTTCTGTCTGTTTATCCGCAGCCTTTATTGTTTCCCAGATTCTTTGCAAAGCTGTTAATTAGCACATTGTGTTGTTGGGTGCTCCATTCAACATTTTTGACAGGACTTTTAATGAGAGTGTTTACTGTGGGTGCAAGATTCTTCTTTGAACACAGCATAAAAATTATAATAAATACATGTTTTTAAAATCTCTTTTCCAAGGTATTTAAAGGCAATCAGTGGGGTCCTGTTTTTCTACAAAGGTGGAAGTTATAGCAGGGAGATTCAGCGTTTCGCTTCACAATAAACCTCTCTCATTTTCTTCATTCTTCTATTGTGGTCACAAAGTTGAAATGAGTGCAAGTTACGCTTCCCGTGCTCATCTTTATGTTTGCCGGTTCTTCAGGTTTTTACACGATTAAATGCACTGAAAGGTAAAAAAAATCTGTTTGTTGTTTAGTGGAGTTTGTATGCATGGCTGTTTGCACCACACCTGAAAGTCAAGACTTTTTAAGGAGTATTTGTTCACTCTCAGGCACAAGATCAAGTGCTACAGTACATGTAAACTGGAGTACCTGTGTTCTGTCAGACGACTAGAAATTATAATTGTGCGAGGCTTGTCTCTATAACACTGGATTAATTTATTATACATTTTTTCTTACCTCTGAGGAGATATGTTTTAATAGCTTCATAATTCCTTCCTAGTCCTTGATGGGTTAAAACTGAGCCAATTACAATACTAATGGGTTTAAAAGGGTCTAATTAACAAATAATCATTTATATGTAAAAAAAAAAAAAAGAAAAAAAAATGGGGGGAGGGGGGATAATGAATTTGATAACATGGGTATTCATTATTAATATTCCATTCATGATTGCAGGTCCTCTTTGAAGTGTTTCCTGTCTGTAAAATTGTTGCAGGTTGCAAATAGGTATGGTCAGCCTGCAATATGGATTCATATTATTCTATTCTCTCTCTCTCTCTCTCTCTCTCTCTCTCTCTCTCTCTCTCTCTCTCACCATGTACATATACAGTACACGTATGTATTTATGTCCTCATGCGCACAAAAACTACAGTACAGAAAAGTTCATTTCATTCATTAAGCAGCAATAATTTTTAAATGACTGCAATTGTGTTATTATAAATTATCCCACCATTGGTCTTCCTAATGAAACAATAGAATGTTAAAATACAATTGGATACATCAAAGGGCTGCTAAATTACTCTAAGATGGGATAAGGATAAGTCCACAAGAAGAAAACTACGCTGACACAAATATGAATGGCGATTATTAAAATTTATCGTGGCACGGTTTCGTAGTTTATTCTTCTTTAATAGAAATTAAATGAATGATTATGAGGTTATTATGATTTTCGGTACAATAATGCAGCAGACACGGGGTATTATGGGATAATAACACGTTCATTGATATGCTTAATGTAGATAATAATGAAAGAAGACGTTTTATGTCTGTCTGTGAAGTGCGTTGGAACTGGGGGAATGTGGGGCACTGGGGAGGGCAGTTTCTCTGGCGTTCCTGCAGTCCCGTCCCCCTGCGACGTGCAGATGTGCTGTTAGCGGCGGACCAGGGCCGCGGCACGGCGTCTGTTTAGCTCGTAGCCCGGGGTCGGGTGAGCAGGTCCGCTTCAGACAGGAGCAGCCCGGCTGGGGGAGCATATGGCGCTAAGAGGCCCCGGGGCCAGGCAGGGCCGCTTTCCTCAGCCCTCCGTCCCCTCGCTCCCGGCGCGACAAACAACAACAAAACCCAACAAAAAGGACAGCAGGTACGCTGCCGCGCCCGCGCCACGCCAGAGGAAGTCTCCGGCTCGTCTTAACGGACTCGGAGCCAGATGGAGACTCCGGGCGAGCCGGGCGGCCTGGGTCCCGCGGGGTCGCGTCGGCGTAATTTCTGCTTAACCGCAACCTGGTCTGCGCTCCGGAGAGGCTGCCTCCCCAGCCTTCCCTGGAGAACGGAGGGAGGTGGGGGGGGTTAATAGACGAGTCATAATAGCCCAAAGACGGGTCACGTGGACACTCTGATGGCATTTATAACAGCCAGTGTCTTGCGCACACTGTGTTGCAGGTGTTATGCAGAGCAGGTGTGGTGTTGGAATGGATGGCTCTCGCCTGTTCTGTAACACTTATTCCATGGGTGACGGCTTGCCCCAAATCATACGTTGTCCCTCTATTTGTGGTTAGAACAGGCGCCCTCTTCATGTGAAAATATTTGTTAGGATTCTACTGTAATATATGAGATTTCTTCTTAGTGGTCAGAATCATATTAGTGGTATATGTCATTATATTATGTATTATTACATCATATATTAGCCTTAGTATTATTATTAAGGACAAGTGGGGAATTCCTGTGAAATGTCATGACAGGGACCTTTGTGGTTCGGTAGCCATCACGTCTGTTTCTTACGGGGTCAGAAACAATTACAAATGACCTTTAACCCTGCCTCCCAAGGCCCGCAGCTGAATATAATAACATCTGCTAAAATCAGTCAACCTTTCCCTGCTGGGAATAATTGGGCCTTTGACATGGCATGATTTGATTGTATCCAACAGTACATAGCCATACAGAAGAATTTGCTGGAGATGTTTGTGATGTATCTTGTTCACTTCCATAGCAGAATTGCCATCTTGTGTTCTGTAGGAGCTTGTACACATGGATTGTACATATGTCTCACATAATCAATCATTAAAAAAAGAAATCAATTATTTAACAAATGGATTTCTACATGCATATAACATAGCTTATCTATTATTTGTCTCTGCTCATTTGTTCTCTATTTCATTTTAAGACATGCAGTACATCAGAGACGAGTAAATCACGGTCCTCGAGGGCCGAGAACTGCTGGTTTTCCACCCTCCCTGTACAGTACCTGGGAGTCAGGTGTGAAGGCAGTCTGGCCAACCAGTAGCACTAATTACCCGTGAGAAAAGAAAACCCGGGCTGGATTTGGATTGGAGGGCCAGAGTTGATGATCCCTCCAGTACATTGTGTCCAACTTATTTTTAGAAAATGCATAGTTTTGTATATCTGTACTGATGGAAAGAGGAGTCCACTCTATAAATATACGCTGAGCATGAACATGATCAGCGGTGTTGAATCGGTGGCCTGACCCTCTATGTAGGGGTTGCCACGGGCGAAACAGGGCAGAGGGTCCCTGTCACAGGCGCTAACAGGTGTTTACATGTGCCCACTGGCAGCCTGCCACTGCTGCCACCATTTTGGCAGCAGACTCCATGCAAACCTCCCGTCCCATAATCGCCGACCCCGCACCAGAACTAATCGAGTTCTCCCAGCTTCCCGAGGTGTTTTTAGGCTTCGACGCCACTCTCAAATCAAACCAGGGGTCGGGCGGCCTGTAGCGCAGTGGTTAAGGCACATGACTGGGACCCGCAAGGTTGGTGGTTCTAATCCCGGTGTAGCCACGATAACATCCGCACAGCTGTTGGGCCCTTGAGCAAGGCCCTTAACCCAGCATTGCTCCAGGGCAGGATTGTTTCCTGCTTAGTCTAATCAACTGTAAGTCGCGTTGGATAAAAGCGTGAGCCTAATGACATGCAATGTACTCTCACCAGCAGACTTGGTATGGGAAACAGTAGCTTGGTTCCTCATAATCTGAGATCACTAATGGGTCTGCCGGATCTTTCAAACCAGGGGTCCATTGGGTCTTTCCCTTTAAATGTTTCCTTAATCTTGAGTCATGTGATCATTAACGCAGGAAGAAGCAGGGGGTTGAGAAACAATAACACATAAAGGGGAAAGTGGCATGAGGATGGCCTGGAACGACCCGGCTGTAAGCACAGCACCGTAAGGGAGAAGGTCAGAGAGCGCCCGGCGTTGGGTCTCATCTGGGGTTTCAGGGAAAGGTTGAGGGTTGGGCATGTCCCCTTTAACGGCCAGCCAGCCCCCCCCTCTTTTTCATATGTATTTCAAATGCAAAGCTGAGAGGGGACGTGTGCATATAGTCACCACAGCAATCTCATCTATGTCCAATCTGTCACGCCTCAGTTTTTCATTATTCTTATTTGGAGATAGGGAGCGCCGTTTTATAGACACTCGAGCCGCGCGCGCACGGGAACCGCTCTCCGGCCGGAAGGACACGCCGGTCTCCCCCACCCCCCCACCCCCCCCGCGCGAATCTAGGTCAAGGCGAGAGCCGGCAGAGATGGAAAAAGGCCCGCAGCGTATCCAGGAGGCAAATGAAGCGGTGAAATTATTGAAATTTGATTTGGCTGAAGGAGGAGGCGGGCGGCGGGCGACGGTCAGCTCCGTCCGACGGAGACGGTGACCGCGATTGAGAAGCAGAAGGCTGGCGGGGGGGGGGATCACCGCTCCGGTGCGGGTTTACGTGTAGAAATATGCACATATATGCAGCGCTGCCTGCCGACAGCGGAAAGGGGGAAATATATATGAGAAACATTTCCAAAAAATGAGATAAAATTGTTGGGCCCTGTCATCTTTCCGCCTGACTTCTCTTGGGCTTTCTTTTTTTGAAGAAACGGCATCATGACTACAGATATATGCAGCGGGCTCCGGAATTATTGGCACCCTTAATAAAAATGAAGAAAAAAGGCTGCATGTAGTCACAGCAACACAGATAATAATCGACATGTCATGTTGAGACATATGGGGAAAATATCAAGTTTCAATTTTCTTTGTTATGTAATTTCTTTTTCAATGAAAAACATAGGTGACAAGATTTTACCCATCACAATTATTATAACAAGCATGCAAGATCCACTGGAATTATGACTCTAAGAGCGTGTTATGGCGAAAATGGAAAGTTTTGGCCATACACACCATCAACATGCAGCAAAGGTAGAATACATACATGGAGAAGCACCCCATACCTACTGTCACATGGGTAGATGGTGGGTGGATTTTCTGTTTCCAGTGGTGCAGGAGCAGTATTTAAGACCAATGGCAAAACGCATCAAAAACTTTGTTTCTGCTTGGAAGCTGAGACTTGGTATTAGGTAAATTGTCTTCCCGGACAATGACCCCAAAAATATATCAAAATCCACGCAGAAATGGTTAAGTGAAAACAACATCCATGTTCTGCAATGGCTATCTCAGTCTCCAGACTTACAGTAAATCCCATCAAAACACCTCTGGTCTGAGCTGAACAGGGGTGTCCAAAGGCACAAACCCAAGGATATCAATGATTCATAAAAGTTCTCCATGAAGGAATGGTCAAATATCCCTCCATATGTCACAAATTATATGGGGCGCCAATAATTCGGATTTTTTTTCTGATTTGAAATGTAAGACTTTTCCGAATTCTATTGAATCATTAATAAAGCACACTACCTTACACATGCTGGAAAACAATACTTATGTCAATGACTACAATTTTTTTTAGGTTACAGTATTTTTTCACACGTATGAAGGGTGACAATAGTTCATCTATATTTAAGCACGCATGAAGGGTACATGGTACATGTAAACGGGTGTTCTGTCAGCTCAGAACAGCACCAGCAGCGCTCCCTACCTCTGCCCTGCATCCAGATGTCACTGCAGGCTCACATTCTCCATCACGGCGGTGGGGAGCGGAGGGTTAAGATGACCTGTTTTAAATATAGACAGTGCCATGACAACATGCAGTGTGCCACTTATAAACTGCCATTTGCATAAAACTTCTTTTATGTGGTGTTCTGGTCACGGTGCGGGGAGACAGGTTGTTCCGGCTCTGTCTCTCGGGTTCAGAGAAACAGCACGGACCGGACACATACGGGAGGCCTTCCTAATGCATTTTAAATATGATGTGGACCGGGGTCGAGAGAGATACCGCGTTTCGGTAGCTAAGCAGCGTTTCGCCGGTATCAGGAACCACCTGGTCACCTGTGGGGGGTGTTGTTGGGGGCAGTGTCTGTACAGGCGGCTGTAAATGTGATATCTGGCGCTTAACTGTCATCATGGCTCAGAGGTGGAGAGATTAATGGTACATAACAGCCAGCCAGGCACTCCCTTGTAAAATGTAAAATTAAATCTATTGCTGTTCTTGTTATGTCCTTTTTTTCAGGACCAGTTGTTTTATTTAACATCGCATTTAGGCATCACAGAAAGTGAGTGGAAATGTATGGGTGTTTACAATTTTATTTTGTTTAAACTGAGATCATTTTAAGACCACAGTATTGCACTCGCATTTGCATTTTTTATTGAAGAGTATGAAGTTAGAAGTTCCATCTTAATATGTGTACTCAAGTGGATGCAAAAAAAACTGAAAAATTCATTTTATTGAAATGCAAGAACTACAATGCGAACAAAATATGTATTTTTAATTGCAACATGAATAAAAAATCCATGTCCTAACCCAAATGTGTTTCTTTTTTCCTTTATGATTACAGGGATACAAAGTGATACAACCCAGCCTTAATAACTAAAATCACAAACTAAATAGAAGTCCTTTTGGGGCTTGTCAGATTAACCCCCCTGTTATGTCTGGGGTCAATTTCTTAAAAACCAGTTAACCCTTTTTTTATATTGATACTGTCAGATTTTTCTCATTTTGTAATTTGGTGGGATTAAATAGTAAAAATGCAAAAACATAATTCTGTAGTCCTGTACCAATTTGTCACACAAATATATTGTGCAGTATTATTTTGACCCTCTGTACTGAAGCTTCTGATAAAACTTTAAGGATAATCCAAATTTGATTTAAAACAAACTGCTAATAGTCAAGGCCTTAGACACCGAAAGTGTGAGCTATACTGTAGAAGGCATGCTCTCAAATCAAAATATGGAAATTATTTAAGGAAATCAACTTAGATTTATCCACTGGGAAAATAGTTCCTTGCTTTTCGATATTGTGTGCATACTTCACACACAATGCTAAGATTTAAGGTTTGTTACCTTATGGCTTTGTAGGTAAGTTATGCTTCATGTTTATGTCCAGTGGCGTTACCTTTTGATTTTGTCACTGACACTTTGTTGCTAAGCAATATGTCTCTTGATGCGTGGGGTCTGTGTATTATTACACGATATTCCTCACGTACAGCTATTTGCTCTGGTTTCAGGATAAGTTCGTATGTAAGTATTTAGTTCCCGCAGCCTGGGCAGAATCTTCATGTGTAAAAACACTGGGAGAGGGTTCTGCAACATTTTCAACTTAGAGATCCACTGGATGACTTCAGTCCTTTTGAGTCCTCTTCTCCATCAAGTGTTGACTTGTGTACAATGCAGTCCATAAGTTTTTGGATAATAGCACAATATATTGTTTTGGCTTTGCGTATGGATTTTCTTTTCAGCCAATGCTGACCTGGTCATTCGGTTCTTGAGTCTTAAGAGTGGTTAGCATCTTGTAGTGAATCACCTTTGGTTATACTGGTGTAGTTTTCTCTTACTTTTTATATTTGATGCATGTATGCCTAGGTCCATGAGAGTGTTCTTAATCTCCTTGACAGTTGAAAATGGGTTCTTCACAACTGAAAGTATTCTTCAGTCGTCCGCTGGAGTGGTCTTCCGTGGTCTACCATGTTTTTGTTCTTGCTGAGCTCACCATTTTTATTTCTTTACACTGTACCAGAAAGTTGATTTATTCTGGTTTGTCCATCCTGCAATGCCCTGCTTTACTGGCATCAATACTTCTTCGGTCCATATGTTCTTGAACTAATGATGGAATACAACAACACACAGCTGGTCAAGAAAGAGCTAAGAAGCCAGTTGTCCAATTACTTAAAACTATATGTATGTTCCATTTCTACCATGCGTTCCATTCAAGGGGAAATGCTTAATTGAGTTTCCAGAGCATTTTTTTTTTTGCAGTGGTGGAAAACAAAGAAGGGTTTGTGTGTTTTTTGTGCTCTCCTTGTTTGTTGAGACTGTGTGGGTCACGGAGGGGACACCAGAGCCACCAGGTGCCCTGCTCATCCTGGCTGTCATCAGTCTTATCTCAGTCCTACAGGTGCCATCATCCTTTGTTTGCAAAGCTTACATATTATTAAGTATAAGTACCCAGTTCAAGGGTATAAGACCAGTACCTCCAAAATAACTTGTGACTTGTAACTTGTGACCTGCTGGTTACAGCTTCAGTTCCAACCTCCATCAATTGACAACCCTTAAAACCTCCATTTCTCTACCACCATATCTCATCACGTCTACCACACTGAGGTAATTGAATGCAATGAATATAAGAATAAATATCTTATTAGTATTGCTATTATTCTTATTATTTTGATTGGCATAAACTGGGAAGTTCAGATGAGTGTTCGGAAGATAAGTTAAAAAAGAAGATGGAGATTCCGGGGCTTAAATTGAGCCAGCTTAATCTGTGGTGCCGAGGGCCTCAGAAGAAGCACCAGCCACTGCCATCCGGCAAATTCATCATCTCTCCATCACACTGATGGCGATTGGCAGGGGAGACGGGGAGACGTTGACAGCACGCGGCGGCCATCAAAACCCAGCCGGCCGGCCGGGGACCTCTGTTACCGCTAAGTGACAGGACAGGACTGTACGGAACCACTGACTGGCAATTCAAGCAGAAAGCCTCCATTTTAGCCTCCCGTTGGAAGGGCTGTAATTAGAATACAGTTGGTGTCCGAGCGGGGCGGTGTGCGCGGTTTAATCAAGCCGTGGTACGATAATACAGAACCCTGATGAAGGCGATGAGAGAGAGAGCGAGGAGGCGGGAGAGAGAGATATGAAGGTGTTGATTGTGATGTTTACTGCATGGAAGCAGCCAATTCATTCTCGCAAACACAGTCCCGTTGGTGCTGCGTGGCTTTCATTCACTCTTACGGCTATACAAACTGGATCGTTGCGCATGCATTTCCTGTTTGGTGGGGTTTCTTATTGCTTGGTTTGGTTTATTTTTGGTGTTTTTTTGTTATAATTGTTTTGGCAGGGAGGCTTTAGTTAGGACTATGGTCATTGAGCTTCATTTAGATCAGCATGACCAAGTAAGACCAAGCCCAATATGGCGACCGTGACTGAGATGAAATTAACTAATTTGCAGAGGATGGCTGGCAAACGACCGTGACGCCGTATGAACCGCACAGCAGAAGAGCGGTCATGAGCGCAGGGTCACAGTGTATCTTCCCAGGGGGCAGTGCCTGTAGTCTAACGGAGCTGGACAGCAGGAGGCTGGCGGGAGAAGGAGGAGGGGACTGGATACCTGTACACCACGGCGGCTCCTGCCAGCAGACATTAAGAGCCTGTGATGTGTATTCCCTGCTCTGCCTGCGTGCGTTAAGGTGAGAGTAAACTACATTTTATGGTTGTCATAACACCATATTCCTCGCCTTGGTATCCTACCGGAAGAGCTAGCGCTTTCTGCCTGTGCGTAGGAGATATACAGCCTTGATAGCTCTCTCTCTCTCTCTTTCTCTTTCTCTCCCTCTCCCTCTCTGTCTCTCTCTATCCCTCTCTCTCTCTCTCTCTCTCCTCTCCTGCTACCTGTCCTCTGCAGTCATAGGGACCACAGCCTCTGTTATCACAGCCAGCAGCCCAGGTGAATTACTCTCCCAGCTGGGTGTAGGAGACACTTCCCCCCTGCCATGTACCCTCTTGCCAGCAGACTTTAAGCTGGCACAAATAGCACTTACCACCCCTCCTTCTCCTCTCCTCCCCAAACTGGCCACTGGCACAACCCCCCCGCCCCCCCTCGCCATCTTAATCTTCTTCTTCTGTCCCTCCTCCTTCCTGCCCCCCCACCACCCCCCCCCCCCCACCTCCCCGTTCTCCATTCCCTGGCCTGTCATCAATCTTACTAAAATGACAGGCGACAGATGTTAGCCTTTGCAAAGATCAAATCCGTGGCTTCGGGGCACAGCAGTCACCGTGAGACAGAGGCCGTTGCTGGCGCAAGAGAGAGAGAGAGGGAGAGAGGGAGAGAGAGAGAGGGAGAGCTGCCCCAGTTGCCCCTCAACCCCTCCCCCCCCTTCATGTGCCCTGCCAGGCTGCCCCATCTCCAACACGCAGTAACAAACTGCCCATCCCCAAATACGTTCTGACATGAGGAGGGAGGGGGTGGGGGTAGGGCGAGGGGTGAAAGGACAATGGTAGGGATGGGAGGGGGGCATCCTACAGTCCTTCAGTTCTTCAAACTCATCCACAATTTTGGCTGCAAAGCACTATTGATTCTCTTGTGTGTGTGTGTGTGTGTGTGTGTGTGACACACGTATCTGTGACAAACTAACTTCATCATCGCTATTTTCGGATGCATGTTCACCCCTCCTCATCTGACCTCGCATTTGCTTGCATGAGCCCGGCTTCATCTGAATATTTTCAGACATCGTTATCATTTGTCAGATTTGTTGTTTTCGGTGACCCGGAGGCAGGGAGGGGGTCACAGCAGCCATGTCACCCCGTAAGGCTGATGCTAATTGGGGCTGGAATCCGTTTCTGATGAGAGAATTCCCTGGCAAAAAAAAATAAGTTTCTGCTGTAACTGGCGTTGTTGTGGAAGTTGCTAGAAGTAATCCCATCTTGTGGAAGAAGCATGTATATTAAAATATATTTCAATCAATATATTTCAAATATACCACTTCAAATATATTGCCAATATAACTGCTGGGTAATATATATTTCCAAATGATAATTTTTCAGAATATGTGTGGGCTGTGAAAGCTATCACAGGGAGTGGCGTGTCATATTGACTTGGCAAATAAATAAATAAATGAATGAATACAATTTAGTTGGTTCAAATAAAAAAACAAGGTGAGTCTGAAGGAGACCCAATACATACCACTAGGTCTGGATTTGCAGAGAAATCCAGTATCTTGAGCCCATTTTATAGTAAATATACAATATACTTTGAATAATAATATTATATTTTTACATTTATACCATGAATTCATGCCATGTTATTAATATTCCTGAGTACAATAGCCTAGTTCACCATACTGCATGTTTTCTTTATGTTGAATAAGCATATTACCAAAATCATATATCCATATTCACCCAGACACAAAACATATCCGTTTACATCGTATTTGGGTGAAGCAACAAGGCTGCTGCAAGCTAATTCATTTGCAGCTCTTGCGTAGAATAGAACATTTTGTGATTCCTTTTCGTGTCAGTAATTAACAAAATCAACATGCACATTATTAGTGAATGTGCCTCATCCCTGCTCTATATTCAGAATTATAATGACCCTTTCAACGTTTGTGAGCAGAAAACTTGGATAAATAAAAAGCTACAACCAATGAAAAGCCAAAACATCCCACCAGAAGTGTTTCCATAATGTGAAACGTCACATTTCTTACACAAAAAAGGCATGTGTACTGCTGCCTGGCCAATCAGATGAAATCCACGGTGTCAATCAATGGCACACAGGAACTACAGTATTTTCATTGACTGAACTGTCTACCTGAAAATAACTTAATCGTGATGGGTCAGTGAATTAATCTGGGAAGGTTTGTTTGAGTATGATTGAAGCGTATGTGTCCTTAAAGAGACAGAATGCATTAGAGGAATCCCGCCCACAGTTTGTACTTTGTGTAACTGGTATAATAGCCGATGATTGATTCTCCATTTTCGCTTGAACCTCAGGGGAATAAAATATGAGGTGTGATTTACAAGCATTCAAAGCCTTCCTTTCCGGAGAACCGGTCATGTTGTGTAGCTGGAAGATGCACAACCACTTCTGTGTCTTCTGTGACTTTGTCTCAGGAATGGCTTTGGTGCTCTGGGACTCATTCGTGATCGTCCAAAATGGATGCCGGCACAAAATGCAGATCGGGTCGTTGTCTGAGGGATTCCGATTCACCAGACATATGCACATTCATCCCTGGACGTGCTGTATATGAATGTTCCTACAAATGTCAAGTTGGCAAGACTATAAAAAGTCACAAAAAAAATTGACAAAAGTCTTCTTGTCTTGTCTGTTTCATGTTTGTTGCCTTGGTTCGTTGGTTGTGTTGTGACAAGTATCCGTGCAAGAGGACATAATTCTCAGACATACTATTGTAGGATACAAGTTCTTACTGGTTCTTGATAAAAAATGATAAAATATTAAAATGATAAATTATTTAAAAAACACCCCTTGAACACTTGAACAGCGCAGATAAGGATTGCTTATTAAATCTCCCTGTCCTCATGCGGTGGAGCAGATATCTGAATTTGAACAGCGTTACACCAACAAGGATCTGTGAAAATCACTGAGGAACACGTTTTATATTAATAATTCAGCTCAGCCCCTGCTTCCCGTTCTGAGAACTACAGAAAGTCAGCTATACCCCCCTTTCCTTCTTCCAACCACTGATTCCATAAAAGAGAACTGAAGAGGAACTTTAAATTATAAATATTAAATACCTGTGCGTGTGTGCGGGCACGTGTGTGCGTGTGTTTTAAAAGAAACAAACAAAGTGAAATGTAACGACTGAAATGGCTGATTTAAGAGCTCGGCACATGTGACACGGACTCTAGCGGGCACAGTGAAGGAACCCGCCTACCTACGAACAGGAGACGGGCGGACACGCTAAGCACACACATGTTCCGTGTTCCCGGCATGCTACACGCGCACACATGTTCCGTGTTCCCGGCGTGCTGCGTGAGATAAAGTTTCGGGGAAGGAACATGGGGTTGACGTGAGTGCGGGGTTGTCAGGTTCACTCTGCACTATAAAGGGAGAGGAGGGGTGGGGGGGGAGAGGAGGGGTGGGGGGGGGGAGGAGGGGTGTGGGGGGGGAGAGGAGGGGTGGGGGGGGGAGAGGAGGGGTGGGGGGGGAGAGGAGGGGTGGGGGGGAGCCCCGCCCAGCCCGGCGTATGCACCGTGTAACCCCCCGGCCCTCGTCAGCTATGTTATCAAGCCCCAACAGGAGACGCGCTACCACCGCAAGAATGCAGCCAGACCTCCTCTGTGACCAGGGGGGGAGGTGGGGGAGGTGAGGGGAGGGCTCTTCACCGGGCTGGGGCGGGTCGGGGTGGGGAGTGGGGGTGGGTGTGTGAAGAAAGCAGGTCAGAGGAGAGAGTGTGGGGGGGGGGGGGGGGGGTAGGGGCAGGTGAGGGGGGAGGGGGTCGAGTTTGCCTGAGCTGGTTGAAACCACACTCGGCGAGTCTGGAGATTGTCAGGAATGCTCTTGGGGTGAAGTGGAAATCTCTGTTTCCCAGCAGATGTCAGTACTAGGCAGTGGTGTTGTTCTTTCTACGGCTGGGAGAGAGAGAGAGGGGGGAGAGGGAGAGAGAGAGAAGGACAGGGACTGAGAGAGACAACCAGGAGGAAGAAAAAAAAAAGAAGGAAACTGGTAGGAGCACTTAAAGAAACACGAGGATCAGTAAAGGCAACAGAAGGAAATCTGTGACTGTGTTTTGAAGACAGTTCTGATAATTATCCTGTCCTTATAATTGTGTTTTATTTCAATCATTTTTACTCTGGAAATGTGAAAATACAATCGCTTCATTGTATAAACATTTTATTGCAGTTAAACAATTTATGAATTGCGTTAAGTCACCGCGCTTTGGTTTTTTAATCCGTGTGCTATTTTCCCTTTGTGACTTATGACACATTATTATTTTTATTCTATCTGTATTGACCAAAATGTAGAAAACAGAGAAGAGGAAGAGATACCTGCAGAAGCAAGCAGAGAAAGAAAGACTAACTTTCCATCAGGAATAATCACGTTAACTGCTCATACAGTACAGGAGCATCTGCATGTGACCAGCCTACTGGAGGAAGCAGAGATACTGCACATGTGTGTGAGAGTGTGTGTGTGTGTGTGTGTGTGTGTGTGTGAGAGTGTGTGTATGTGTGTGTGTGTGTGTGTGTGTGTGTGTGTGTGTAGTGTGTGTGTAGTGTGTGAGTGTGAGTGTGTGTGTGTGTGTAGTGTGTGAGTGTGTGTAATTGTGGAACACATTTCTTTCAAACTCAGTCTCCTTTGTTTACTTTTGCGCTGGCCTCTGTTCTCGGTTAATCCCGGCTCTTTGACCATGTCAGAGTGCTTTTTGTTCTTCTTCGTCTTCCCTTTCTTCCACTCCTCCTTCTCCCTCTCTCCATGAGAACAGGAGCATGTCATCCTCGTCACTCTCAGCCAATCAGCGCACGGCGCTCCAGCCGTGTTAATTGCCCCTCCACCACCCGGCCGTCATCTGCCCACGACACTCCCTCTCTCTCCCTGCTTCCCTCTCTCCCTCTCTCCCTCCTTCCTATTCTCTCTCCTTCCTTCCCTCTCTCCCTCTCTCTCCCATCTTCCCTCTCTTTGTCCCACCTTCCCTCTCTCCATCTCGCCCTCCTTCCTTCCCTCTCTCCCTCTTGCCCTCCTTCCTACTCTCTCTCTCCTTCCTTCCCTCTCTCCCTCCCTCTCTCCCTCCCTCCCTCTCTCCTTCCTTCCCTCTCCCTCCTTCCCTCTCTCCCTGTCCCACCTTTTCTCTCTCCCTCCTTCCCTCTCTCCCTCTCTCTCCCTCCTTCCCTCTCTCCCTCTCTCTCCCTCCTTCCCTCTCTCCCTCTCTCTCCCTCCTTCCCTCTCTCCCTCTCTCCCTCCTTCCCTCTCTCCCTCTCTCCCTCTCTCTCCCTCCTTCCCTCTCTCCCTCTCTCTCCCTCCTTCCCTCTCTCCCTCTCTCCCTCCTTCCCTCTCTCCCTCTCTCCCTCTCTCCCTCTCTCTGCAGGCCGTGGGCATGACCCCGGTGAAGGAGGGAGCGCTGGTGGGGGTGAGGGGGTGAGGGGATGATGTGGCACTGTCGGGGGGGAGGAAGCAGGGACTGGTACAGACACACGTAAACAAGGCGGATGGTATGTGAGCAGTGCAGGTATAAAGGTGAGGGTCAGGGCCGCCAACACAATAAACAGCCGCCATCGCGGGCTGTGTTTACACAGATAAAGAGCCCTCGGTAAGTCTCCACACGCCAGCCGGATGCAGGGATCAGCAGCACAGATTGGATGAGTGGTGGGGGGGGACTTTGAAGGCTGAAGACAGCCTGTTAGAAGTTACTTAAACTGGAGGAGCAGAAAAAAATAATTGAGAGCTGTTCCTTTAAGAAGCATACTTTTTTTTTTTTTTTTTTTTTTACAAATACAAAGATTAGGCTACTTGGGGGGGGGGTCATTAAGAGGGCGTTGTTGCAAAAGTATAAATAAATGTAATAATTACCATATAGAACCTTATGTGGTTCTGAAAGATTCAAATCAGAGTGCCATCTTAATGTAGTCAGTACAGGTTACACTTCTGCAGTCTTTCACAGGACCCTCTGTCAGAAACGGGACACAGCGGCGGCCATGTTTGATCGATCCGACTGGACGACGATCTCCGATCGGGAGGCTGCACGCAACGCGCAGCGGTGACCAGGAGTCTCTCCATTCCGCATCTCCAGTGACCGCGTCTAAATCTCGCACGCCAATCACACGCGGTCCGCTTGCGACGCGTCTCCTGTTCCGTCTGATTGTTCGAATGTTACGCTTTGATTTATCAAATTAAAGCGAAACAGCTGTTCGTACATTTACTCCCGAGCACTTCCCGAAACCGAACGCTCAATCGGCATCCGACACATTCTCGACGCGCTAATGGATTTATTATTATCGTTATTATTTTGCTTGAAATAATGCCATCTAAATAGAATGGCGGAATGCATAATGAAGCGCTGGCCGCTGTATTTTTCCCATTAAGAGTTAATAAGTGGCCGGTGTGTACACTAATAGGGTGGCAGGGTTCATTATAGCCCCTGGCCTTCCAGTCCCCGCTCAGCTGCCCCCAGCCTCACATATGGAGAACTCATATCAAGATGGTTGCCATGCCAGCAGGGAGATTTGCATTTGTGTTATCTATTTAAATAAATTCTCATGGTTTATAACCGCTATAATGCATCTTGGCCGGGCCTAGCTCATTGCTAATTTATAGCCAGTCTAGTGTGTCTGAAGCTGATGACACCATCTGAAGCATGTTGTCTAGACGACATTGAACCCACTGTCCGTGGGGTAATTGTTTTATGCAAATGAATAAATCCAAGGGTGACATGTTCATTCACCATCCGTGTAATTTGATTGAGGTGTGCGGTGACTTCTGCCAGCCGGATCCCTTCTTTTTATTAGTATTGTTATTATCATTATTATTATTCAGCGTCGTCTCCGAGCCTCCGTGATGGGATTTTTCTCTCTCTTTTTTTTTTTTTTTTTAGCAGAGGGCATTCGCTGCTCGTCCTGAAAGGTGGATACTCCTCCGCCGTGTTCGGGCACAGTACCGCACCTCTGTTTGTGACGTGGGGGGCGGGGGGGGGGGTTGTTATTTCTCTGTTTTTAATAAACAGACGCAGACAGTAACAGTCTGCAGACTGGACATGCAGTCGTGCATATGATGAAGCGGAAATGCGGATAATGAGGAAAAGGCAAAGTAACAATGATACAAAAACTAAAAAAAATTATACTTATATAACTGATAAAAATAAAGGTTAATAAACTACAATACAGCGAGAGCATATCCATCCCCTATTGAATTACTATTATTATTTATTTATTTATTTTAAAATTTGGGGGGAGGGTCGCATACCTCTCTTCTGTGGCTTCCACAGTGCTCTTCCTCAGCCGTACCGCCCCTCTCCTCCTCATCCTCGGTGCCCGTATCGGACGTGTCTCCATGGGGACTGCGCGTTGGCGTCTGCGGCCAGCGGAGGGGGTGAGGCTCACGGGGGGGGGGGCACGCTCAAACAGGGGGGGTCAGCGCAGCACAGTCCGCTCTGCCTGAGACCCGGCGCTCTGAGACCCGGCGCTCTGCGCTGCCTGAGACCCGGCGCTCTGCGCTGCCGCGCTGCAGAGGTGCTGAGCGCCCGGCCCGAGCACCACCGGGTCCCTGTGAGCCCGTCTGTAATGGCCGCTCTGGCTCCTCAGCGTTTACTGCTGGATCCGCGTCACGTGATATTCTTATCTGGGGGGTAATTACTCTCACATTACAGGCGCGTTCCCACACAATGAAGACACGTTCGCATAAACCCCACGCCTCTGTCTTTAAATAATAAGGTTCAGGGCCCCGGACCCATGACATTTCCACGTAATAATATTTTTATTTCATTATTATTATTATATATTTTTTTACTGTTCTCATACTAAATGTCTGCCATAGAATTTTGAACGGTCTCTTTTTAAGCGGCACCAGGATTAATAAGTAAATAAATAAATAAATAAATGAATAACTGGCGGTAGCGCTGATACATTTAGAAGTGGAGCGCCCTGGAACTTTCCGAGGATGCTTGTATAGCAGACTCCCGTTCGGCCGGTCGGGGGATAGCACTGGGAGAGAGAACAGGTTAGCACGGTTAGCACAGGTTAGCGCGGTTAGCACGGTTAGTGCGGTTAGCGCGGTTAGTGCGGTTAGCGTGGTTAGCGCGGTTAGCGTGGTTAGCGCAGTTAGCGCGGTGGCGTTGCAGCGCGGGAGCCTGATGGTGGCAGAGCCTGATGGTGGCAGGCCACTCCGGACCTCTCCTCCCCGACCTTTCAGCCACCCTCCTCTACATGCACATTCCCAGTAATAATGGGCTCTTTAATTATAAGAACCAAGTGCATGCCACATCGGGGGAAGGATCATAAATCTTGCACAGTGCCAGAGACCAAGGGCAGTGTTGTGTAAATGGATTTCAGAGCAGATGACCTGATGGCTAATCTCATGATCTGGGACTGCAGTTGTGCATCTTGCAACACAAACAAGGCCCCCTCTCTCTCTCTCTCTCCCTCTCTCTCTCTCTGTCTCTCTCTCTCTCTCTACCCCGATCTCTCTTTCTTTTTGCCCTCTCTCTGTATCTATCTCTCCTTGCCCTGTTCTCTCCCTATCTCGCCTCCACCATTTTCTCTCTTCCAACCCTTCTCCTCTCTCCCTACTTTCTCTATCTCTCACCCCCTCTCTCTCACTCTATTTCACTGTCTCCCTGCCCCTCTCCCTCCTTCTCATGACTCTCGCTCCCTCCCTCCCCCTGTCTCTCCCTCCCTCCCTCTCTCTCTCCCTCTCCCTCCCTCCCTCTCTCTCCCCTCTTCCCACACCAGAGGAATCAGACTGCGGGTCTCATGTCAGTGTGTGCTTGTCTGTGCATTAGCATAGGAATTGTCCAGAGGTCCAGGCTGACCCCTGGCCCTGACTGTCTGAGAGAGGAGCCCCTTTGTGCTGGGAGAAAGCAGCAGGGCAGACACACACATTGTTGGATATGAGGGAGACAGACAGACCATCTCGTCCCCATTATTGTGACCCCCAAATCGGACCTGAGAGGGCAGTCCCTTTGTGTGCACATTGCACATTAGGTTCATTTGGCCTGCCCTTCTATTGTGGAGCTATCCCAGAGAGGAGCTACTCCTGGCATGCTTAATGGACTGGGGGGTTTCTTACAGAGGATCTCACCAGGGCTGCTTCTACTTCCAATTCTCCTTCTTAATAATCATCATAATCATAATAATTATTACTATTGTTATCATTATTAATATTATTACAATTATTATTGTTGTTGTTAGTGAGTATCTCACTTTGTGGTACACCACACTCACATGCACACACACAATTATTATTATTATTATTATTATGATTATTATTATTATTGTTGTTGTTGTTATTACATCAGTGAGTATCTCAGTTTGGGGTACAACACACTCACATGCACACACACATGCGCAAGCGCTTACACACACACACACACACACACAAACTGATGCACGCACACACACACACACACACACACACCGACACACGCACACACACACACACACACACCGACACACACACACACACACACACACACCGACGCACGCACACACACACACACACACACACCGACGCACGCACACACACACACACACACACACACACACACACCGACGCATGCACACACACACTGTACTTGTTTTCTCCATGCAGTTATCTGGCACAAAATCAGAGCGAGGGAGAGAGATGAGCTTTACAGTCCAAGTTTTAAATGTAATTTCATGCTGGATTTAGTGGGGCTCATCTGAATTGCATGGGAGCTGATACTAATGGCGTTTGCATCTCCTGGCCCGGTGGGCGCAGCCAGAGGGCACAGCTGTAGGTGTGTGCCTCGTCTTGTCACAAATAACACTGACACTTCACCCAAGGCGAGAGGGGCAGAGTAACTCCCTAACCCAACCCAACCGTGACTTTTGTTCTGGTGAAATTTCTTCTAATTTTGTCAGCAGCCCAGAATTGGAAGTATACTGTACCTAATGCTTGTTTCCTGAACATAATCTCTATAATCGCTGCTCATAAAAGTTTAACTGCTTCACTTCCTGCTGCCTTGCTTTGTGCTAACATGGCCTGCTGCTTCTCGCATTAACACCTCCACTGATACACCAAGGGGTCTACTGCTCAAATCCCATCTAAAGTAATAGTTTGCATGTTGAAAATGTGAATATATGAATATGTGAAGGGTTCAGTTTTGGACCCAGCCACTACGAGTGAAATGTGAAATATCCAGTGAGGTCTCTCTTTCAGGACATCAACCCCCACCCCCCACCCCACTCCCCCCAACCCCCACCCCCATTTCAGAGGGTTACATCACCATGCAGGATGGCTCCTCACTCTCTTACACAGATGTGTGTGGGGCAAACAAGGAGAGGGGGCAGGGAAAACAGAGAGAGGGGAGAACGTCAAATAAAGCGGAGGTTTGGGTGATAGACCTTTTGCCCCCACAGTGCAGTCTCTCTATAGGGTGGCATTGGACGACACAGCTGTGTAGTCTCTCTGTAGGGCTCTCTGTGTAAGGGCAGCTGTGTAGTCTCTCTGTAGGGCTCTCTGTGTGTGTGCAGTTGTGTAGTCTCTCTGTAGGGCTCTCTGTGTAAGGGCAGCTGTGTAGTCTCTCTGTAGAGCTCCCTGTGTGTGTGCAGCTGTGTAGTCTCTCTGTAGAGCTCCCTGTGTGTGTGCAGCTGTGTAGTCTCTCTGTAGGACCTCGCTGGTGAGTGCAGCTGTGTAGTCTCTCTGCAGGACGGCAGTGGGTGAGTGCAGCTGCGTAGTCTCTCTGCAGGACGGCGGTGGGTGAGTGCAGCTGTGTAGTCTCTCTGTAGGACCGCGCTGGTGAGTGCAGCTGTGTAGTCTCTCTGCAGGACGGCGGTGGGTGACATGGATAAATAGCAGGGCTGTAGGGTGCTAGGGGCTGCCCTGCCCGTGACCCCACTCTGGCCAGTCTGTGGGTTTAACAGCGGAAAATAAACACACCAGCCGAGCGGCCCGGGGCTATGTAATAACCCAGACACACTGCGTGTGTACGCTCGCGCGCGTGTGTGTACGCGTGCGCGTGTGTGTGTGTGTTAAAGCAGATGTGTGTGTGTGAGTGCGTGCGTGTGTTCACGCGTGCGTGTCCATGTGTGAATACGTGTTTGTTTGTTGGTTGATTAAACGTCGGGCTTTGGCTGAATATTTAGATGAGGACCCAGCGGGCAGACAGCGCTCCTGCCTCCCTGTTGTGTCATTGCTGATAGGCTGAGGACGGGGATCACACCTGTGCGCACCTGGCAGCCCTGCAGAGCAGTGGGTGGGGCCCTGGCTTGTGGCTCAGGGGTTGCAGGTTTAATTCCCAGGTGGGGCACTGCTGCTGTACCTCTGAGCACAGCTACCCAACCTGAAGCGCTGCAGTAAATACCCTGCTGCATGCAGGGGCTGTGTACAGAAATAAAATAAAAACGTGTAGTACATTAAGTGGACCTGGGTAATGCTTGTCATTGTGGATGTGGGTAAAGTGGAGCGGTCTGTGGGTCAGTTTTAGATAGGAGTCTCTCTCTCTCTCTCTCTCTCTCTCTCTCTCTCCACCCTGAACGTCCTACTCTGACCTGAGGGTGGCCTCCCAAAGCAGGAGGGGCCCATTACAGCCCCCAGGCTGTTCGAAAACTAAAAAAACACCTATATGATTCATAGGTTGTAGCATTTTTGGATGGATTTCATGTATGTTTTCTAATATGAAAGCGGTCATAAACAGGACAGAAATAACAGAAGACATGACTTGAATAAAATAAGAGCCTTATGAGATATTTGTAGATTTTTCTTACATTTGGGCCCACTCTAAGAAAGCACATCTTTCCGTGCGTGTTCGTTTGGAGAGGTACTGAACGACATTGCCTCAGTCTTATCAAACCAACCCCACCCGTAACAGAAGTCCATGAGCACGGCGTTATTTCATTTTACAGTATGTGTGTACCACTGTGCTTTCCCACGTGCTGGTTCATTAATCACACGGCTACTCTCGGCGCTTCCTTGGGGGGCACCTGTTCCTTGCTGACCACTCCCGACAGCCCTGAAGTTCAAGCAGAAAGAAGAGGGGAAAAGTACAGCCAATTATCCCGGTTACAAGCGCCGCGTCAATTAAGGGAACGTGCAGTTCAGGAAAGTTCAGGGATTAAAAAAAGGCCGTCAAAAACGGAAAGGCCCATAAAAGTATGAGTGATCATTTTTGGCCCAGTAAAGCTGGAGTAAATGGCCATGTTGGAGATAAGGGAGGTTTTATACGTTCAGTAGGCAAGGCCCCTGTGAAATAATTCACCCAGGAGGGCCGTAAACGGCATTACATTAACCCCCTCACATGGCACCGGCTACTTCCTGTCAGTGGTCAGGTGTGGACGTGCGAGACGAGGTGAAGGGGAACGAGGACAGGCTGGAGAGAGAGGTGTGACACAGTCCGGCCCCCAAGCCCCAGCACCCCTCCCCAAAGTAAAGCCTTTACTTTCTTTTAGCGCTTTATTTTTATTGATACATTTATTAGTAATCCCCATTCTGAAACATTATTTCCAGGTAATGTGCAATATATTTGTTAATATCTACCAGAAGGTTTTGCTGCTAATATTTCTTTATATAGTTCTGTAAATCGAAACACGTATAGAATTGTTTTTCTGAATTGCATTTTGACAGGTTAAATTATAATTCAGTGCAGGGGGTTGAAACCAGTCACAATAATCATAATATGTGCAGAAAAAAATACATCAACTTGTTGTGTCACTCAGTAGCAAACTCACACTGCTTGCTATACACACGATTCCTTGACAAGCGCACATTAGAGTGGACTTGGTATGCCGGGGCTGTAGTTTATGCTGAAGGGCCCTAAAAGGCAAGCGGAGGTGGGGGGGAAAGTTTGTGGTCTTCATTTCTTGGTGAGCTCTAAATTCTTTCCCAGCCTGTCAGGGCTTTAAGTCTGCTCCAGCCCCCAGGGTCCCATGCTCACCCTCAGCAGAGACGGTACAGTTAGAAAGCAAACTGTCAGCTCCATTAAAGAGCCCCTCTGTTTTATCCATTGACCTCTGCCGGACAAGCGCTGCGTGTCTGCATACTTCACTTACACGCAAAACCCGTAGAGGAAGAGAGGGCAGAAGACATGGAGCGGAGCTGGGAGCGCCAGCCATACAGGCTGATATACACTCAGTGAGCACTTTATTAGGTATTTATTAGACTTATTTTCTTGACTTATTGGTCTTCTGCTGCTGTAGCCTATCCATTTGACAGGTTTAACACGTTGTGTTCAGAGATGCCCTTCTGCATACCGCTGTTGTATTTGCGTTACTGTCACCTTCCTGTCAGCTTTGACCAGTCTGGCCCTTCTCATCCGGCCTCTCTCATTAACAACACGTTTCTGTCCGCAGAACTGCTGCTCACTGGATGTTTTTTTGCACCATTCTCTGCAAACTCTAGAGACTGTCATGTATAAAAATCCCAGGAGATCAGCAGTTTCTGAGATATTCAAACCACCCTGTCTGCCACCAACAGTCATTCCACGGTCAAAGTCACTTAGATCACATTTCTTCCCCACTCTGATGGTTGATGTGAACATTAACTGAAGCTCCTGACCCACGCTGCCACACAATTGGCTGATTAGATAATCGCATGAATAAGTTGGTGTAATAAAGTAAAAATGTTCCTAACAAAGCGCTCGGTGAGCGTATACAGTACGGAGACTTCTAGAAGCTGGTGATTACACCTCAGAGACGGTCACTGCAGAAGGGCGGCTGGCAGGGACCTGTTTGTCTGAGCGCGCTCCTCGGTGTGTTGGACCACAGAGGACCTCTGTCATCATGCTTCCTGTTTCCTGTTCGGGAGGCGGCAGGGGAGCCTCATTAGCATGGCGGCCCGATGTTTGCCCCTCTCCTGGAGGCTCGCTCCGAGGGCGAGGAGAGAGCGTCGCTGAGGTGCTCGGTCATGTCTGAGGAGGCCGGGCACGGAAGCTTCCAGATTATTATGTGTTGTTGCACCACACAGTTTTATCAATTTATCTACCGTATTTCTCTTTTGCTGTTGCTGTTATTAAATCATATCCTTAAAAAAAAAAAAAAGTTCCAGAAGCATGTAATGGAAAATATTATTCATAAAACTGATAAAGATTTCTTAAGCACACATACATTTTACGATGGGAGCGCTGATAGAGGTTTAAAAATAAGAAATACAGAATACAATATATTAAAGTTTCCAAAGTTCACTTTCGAGGCAATAGGTTTTCATCGTACAGAGGGTGCAACTGGTGTTATTAGTTATTTCTGACCTGAGCCGAAGATAAGGAAGTTGTCGCTTTGCCTGTGGTTCATAGTGGCAAGCTTTACTTTTCAAACTCCACACACACACACACACACACACACACACACGCGGGCGCGCGCCCCACACAGAAATGCACTACCTATAAACACCCCAAACAAACGTCTCCGGTTAGCACCCTGCGTGTAGCGTGCGGCCCCTCTGGATGAGCGTAGGGTAGGAGGCTGTCTCCCCTGCCTGCTGACACTGATTCCACGCGGGCCTGAAAGCCGAGAGGAGCTCTCTGAAGAAAGCTCATTATAAGCGTTGCTGTCTCCTGGGTTTGGCTGTAAACTTTGGAGAGGTCACCCCCCCCCAGGCTGTTACATTGTACTGTAAACAAGCTGAAAGGGTAAGCCTGTTTTCACCTGATACTGTCTTATCTCATTAGGGACAAAGGACAGCGAGTTAAGCGACTGACTACAGCCATCATAAAGCACAAGAGTTAGGGACGGACCTCTCCCACCAGATGTGGAGCAAGATAAACAAGTCCCCACAACTTCTTACGGTACTTTTTTTTTTTGGTTCAAATGATATTCCATAGGTACATTCAGGTATTTATTATTTATATGACACAACGGGGTGTTTTGTTAACCTCCCACAAATTAAGATGGTGGGTTCATCAACTGCAGTCCTCACGTGACCTCATATCCTGTCTGACCTGCTCCCTAGCCCCCCCCCCCCACAACCCCACATTCCACCACTGCAGGGCAGCTGGTCACCCCCGAAGGCTCTTGCCGGTAGCGGTGCTTATGACCAGGGAAGCGCAGGCCGCAGTGTGGCTGGAGACGTTTAGCGTTCAGACTCCAGACACTGAGCCACAGGGATGGGAGCACAGGGCAGCAGTCAATTCAATAACAATTCATCAATGTGTGTGTGTGTGTGTGTGTGTGTGCGCCTGCTTGTGTGTGTATGTATTTGTGTGTGTGCGCACGTATGTATGTGCGTGCATGTGTATGTATGCGTGTGTGCGTGTGTGTGTGTGTGTGTATGCCTGTGTGTGTATGTTCAGTGCTGACCTTCTGGAAGAACAATCTAAGTTTGTGTGGGTGACACCCAGCTGCCTACATACATGCATATGCTGTGTACCTGTGTTTTTCCATGTGTAGGCTGGTCTGATCCTGGGTTCAGAGCAGAGCCCAGCCGCGGAGTGCAAGCCTACAGCCCTGCAGAGTTCCTAAACCAGGGAGACGCGCTGTTCCTTTAAAGTGTCCGCTGTTGCTAAGTTTCTCGCAGGTATAGATTCATTAGTTGTTGGCCTCTCGCTGCCCGTCTCCCTGTTTGCTGACTGCTTGTGGAAAAAGCCATTTAGCCCTCTGAATGTCAAGGTTAGTGCGGGCTGTCCTTGTCATCAGCTCCCCCGGCAGAAGGTCAGGGATAAGCTTTCCTCAAATGGGCAGCGTCAAACAAAAGAGAGGCCGACTTAACTGCCTGAGAGAAAGAAGACCTTCTTTCTCAGTCGATAAACAATCCGTGGGTCCAGTGCGCTATGAAGCGTTAACCCCTTGTGCTGCTGCTATTGTCACCCCTGTCTCTGTCTCTCTTCCCCCTCTCTATATTTCTCTCTCTGTCTCTCTTCCCCCTCTCTATATTTCTCTCTCTGTCTCTCTTCCCCCTCTCTCTATATTTCTCTCTCTGTCTCTCTTCCTCCCTCTCTCTGTATCTCTCTCTCTGTCTCTCACTGTCTCTCTTTCACTTTCTCGCATGCTTTTTTGCTATTGTCACCCCTGTCTCTCTCTCTTCCTCCCTCTCTCTATATCCTTCTCTCTGTCTCTCTCACTCTCTGTCTCTCTTCCTCCCTGTCTCTCTCTCTCTCTGTGTCTCTCTCACTCTCTGTCTCTCACTGTCTCTCTCTCTCTTTCACTTTCTCTAATGGTTTTCTTTCTCTCTCTGATCGTCTTGCGCTAGACATTGTGCGTTGTGTGCTAGACATGTTTATGTATGCAGATTCACAACGATTAATTAAAAAGATACTCTGACCACCCACTCAACAAACTGCATTTGCAGTACAGAAAAAAGCCGGATTGTTTTAATGTGCATAAATTTAAATCGTGCCTGGTGTATAACTTCATCTTCTACCTCCTTCTCTTCACCAGGCTCAGATCAGACAGGTGAGTACATGGCAGCTCCCCTGGTGGAGCAGGACCAGTGCAAACATGATGCAAGTCTCCCGGAGGGACGTGTGGTTTAACCACTGAGGAGGCCCTAACAGGAGGCCCCAAACATGCTTCATAACAGAAGGCCCCAAACATGCTTCACAACAGGAGGCCCCAAACATGATTCCTAACGGGTCCTGAATGACCGCGGGGGCGACACATGAGCAGCCGCCACCCTGTGGCACCAGCGTGTCACCGTGTGGTATAGTAGGACTGTTTCAAGCCGTTCAGTGTGTCACCAGAGTGTGGTATAGCAGGACTGTCTCAACCCATTCAGTGTGTCACCAGCGTGTGGTATAGCAGGCCTGTCTCAACCCATTCAGTGTGTCACCAGCGTGTGGTATAGCAGGACTGTCTGAACCCATTCAGTGTGTCACCAGCGTGTGGTATAGCAGGACTGTCTCAACCCATTCAGTGTGTCACCAGCGTGTGGTATAGCAGGACTGTCTCAACCCATTCAGTGTGTCACCAGCGTGTGGTATAGCAGGACTGTCTCAACCCATTCAGTGTGTCACCAGCGTGTGGTATAGCAGGACTGTCTCAACCCATTCAGTGTGTCACCAGCGTGTGGTATAGCAGGACTGTCTCAACCCATTCAGTGTGTCACCAGCGTGTGGTATAGCAGGACAGTCTGAAGCCATTCAGCGTGGCACCAGGAACACCTTAACACCCTCCTGCAGTGTGTGTGGAGTCGTTTACACACCGTGGTTATGGGGCAGAGCTGCTCTGAGAGCTTTAGATTGACTATCTGAGTATTTTACTGATCTCTCTTTTTAATCTGGTCATTCATGTACTATAGGTGTGGACTCAGAGACAGATGTTCAGAGGATAACTGTGTTCTGACCCGTTCACCCATCCTCCCGCACCTCACCATTGTGGATGAAAGGACTGCAATAATATAACATAATAGAATATATGATGATACTGTAATTATAATAGAGAGTATTGCAAAGGGTTTCATGCTTCATTGCCACCCAGCTCATTCAAGTTTACACTGCACACACACATACACACACATTTTAGTGCATACAGTATATACTTATAGACTGCTCAGCAGGTCACACACAGAAACCAAAGCGATTTTGTCTAGTGGCATTGCCCATGCGGTAATTGCTTCCATGTTGGTCTCTGTATGCCTCATGGGTAGTCTCTCCTGACAGGGCCTCAGAGTCCACACTGGCCAGAGTCACTGGGGATAGATGAGTCATTTCAGCAATGGTCAGGAATTAGTGTACTCAGAGACTCCCCTCATTCGGGGGGGGTATTTGTGCACTGTTCAGGATGAGAGACCTCATCTCTCCTCTGGTTTCCTGACCGAGCAGCTCTCATCATTTCATTACCTCCTCTTCGTCGCTGTGTCGAAAGGATCCTATTCATTTTTTTGTTTGCCCCTTTTTTTTTTTCCAACATTCCTCCTCAAGGTTAATGTTTGCACAGGTGTATTTAATTAAAGTCCATTTCAACTGCCATCGGGGGTTTGTGTGTTTAGCTATTTAAAAAGGAGAGGAGATTATTATGTTTTAAAATTGGGTCTGATATTGAGCAGTGGGTGTACTTCCTGTCAACGGATAATGGAATTAGTAAGGTTATCATCCGCTTGTATCAGACCACCATGATACCTTTGCCAGATCTCCAAAAAATGACTAATAGTTTGTGTGTGTTTATAGCCGCTAGTAGGTACTATGTACCGTATACATAGTGTCTCATGACTGTAACTCACAGATTATGACGGGTGCAAAGTCTGACCTGAAGTTAAATGTTAGCAGAATCTTTCCATTACACCACAGTGGGGGTATGAATCAACCAATCATGTTGTTAACCACGTATGTTAACCGATATGTCACAAAAGCCTTAAACTTTGCCACAGGACACCAGCAAAGACAGTGGAAAACCCGTTCTCATTTTTTCAGTGTCTGTGAATCATTTATTTCAAGGCCGGATAATAAATGTTTCCATCTTTAATCAAGCAAGTGTATATGTTAATATATATAATAAAAACAAGGCTGTGCTCAATTTTTTTGCTTCTTCGTATTTTTCTTACGGTCAATATTTAGACATACTGTATATGAGTAAGTCTTCCGATCCAAGATATACAAGATTCAGTCACAGAATAAAATCTTTCCAAAATCTGAATCTGTATATATCCAGCACAATTTTGAATTTAACATATCCTGCCATAAACACTTCTGGGTCAATATACTGTACGTAATGAATGTTTTTTTTAATACATTATACACTGTGTCTCCCTGATGCAAAAGTTCTGAAATGAGTCATCTGTTTTGCATTCTTTTAGCATGAGCCGGTAATTCTGAAATGATTCTGGAGTGGAGTTTGATTCTGTATCCGTCCACAGGGATGGGAACGGCTGGCAGACCATGTGACAGGGGTGAGGAGGAGTCAGGCAGGACCATGTGACAGGGGTGAGGAGGAGTCAGGCGGGATCATGTGACAGGGGTGAGGAGGAGTCAGACGGGACCATGTGACAGGGGTGAGGAGGAGTCAGACGGGACCATGTGACAGGGGTGAGGAGGAGTCAGGCGGGACCATGTGACAGGGGTGAGGAGGAGTCAGGCGGGATCATGTGACAGGGGTGAGGAGGAGTCAGGCGGGACCATGTGACAGGGGTGAGGAGGAGTCAGGCGGGACCATGTGACAAGGGTGAGGAGGAGTCAGGCGGGATCATGTGACAGGGGTGAGGAGGAGTCAGGCGGGACCATGTGACAAGGGTGAGGAGGAGTCAGGCGGGATCATGTGACAGGGGTGAGGAGGAGTCAGGCGGGACCATGTGACAGGGGTGAGGAGGAGTCAGGCGGGACCATGTGACAGGGGTGAGGAGGAGTCACGCGGCATTGGGGAGAGGGAGATGGGTGCAGCCTCAGGAGGCCTCTCCAACACTGAGCTCCTTTTGAAGTTCGAAGAGAAGCGAAAAAACATGCGTTTAAACACAGCGCCTTCTCGCTTTCTCTTCCTATTTACCGTGCTCTGCGCTTGACTGTTGGACCCCACTCCTGCTTGACCCGAGGGCGCGGGGCGCCCCGGTGCATGCTGGGAGTCTCGGGTCTCTCGTTACCGTGCGGCAGCGTCGGGGAGTTTCACAAACAGGAAGCGGGCGGGTGGGCTGATGGGATGCAGGGCCCAGCCCAGCCCAGGGCTGCGATAGGCTACGCCCCAGAAAAGGCGGTCTGAGGATGCTCACCTCACCAGAGGCCCCTGTGAACGGATGATGCTGTCGCACTGCTGTAATACCAAGGCCTGCAGATATCGTGGAGGAGAAATTGTTGACTGACAGCTCTCAGTAGGGGTGTCCGTAACGGAGAGTGTGCGTTACTATCTGAGATGAACACAAGGCCATCCACCCACCAATCCCACATCTCACATCCTCCTCTGCCTGTTCATTTGTGTCCTCTGTAGGGGACACGAGTCTCTGGTCTTAAGCTCAAGAACTGTATGGTCTACAATGATGAGACCTGCACTACCCGGCACATTCAATAACAAATTAAATAAATAACGTTTCCGGTAATATTTTCACCGTAGCAGTTTTTCTTTTAATTCAAGAGACGTGTCAAAAAACATGAAAATACTTTTTTCCCTGTCAGGTTTTAGGAGGATATGCCCACAGTGAAAAGGATAGTTTAATGTAGAGAATTCTGCATATTAAAAGACCTGTTGGGCTGCCAAATTGTAAAAAACTTATATTATTTTATTTTGTCACAAGTTACAGATCAGGTACACGAATACTTTTTGGGTTTTTTTTTTACCGAACACAAATGTATTTATTTATACTTCTTGTCTGCCTCGCTTTATATAATTCCAGTGCTATGAAATGATGTTTAATTTTACCCAGTGGTTAACAGCTCTGCGTCCACGTTCGTAATTGGAGTCATTGGTCATTTATAATTGTTTGTTATTATTGCTCTGAATGAGGGAAGAGCCTCTTTAATCTGCCAGTATGGTCGGGGCTGAATTAGCAGCACTGTTCTCGTAATTATAGTACAAAGGTGACACTACACGAGCGTTCACTAATGGCCTTTTGTGGATAAAAATGAACAAAAGTTACACATTTTAATAAACATACTCACACACTAGTATCACACTGTGTTGTAGTTGCCAGGATTGTAGCCTTTGTTATCACCGCTGGTCATCATTTCCCTAATATGTTTACTTCTCGCAATTTAACCTTTATTTCCGCGTTCATCCATCACGAAAAAGACACACGGAAGTGCACGGGCGGGCGGACACGAGTGCACAACCCGCACGCGGTCGCATACACGCGCGAGAGGGCACGCCTACGCGCGAACGCGCGGAGCGAGTAAAGAGGACGCCGTCTCTTTAAGGCGGGTGAAAAGGGCGGGGATGGCGGAGGGGTTTGGGGGCGCGCTGGGGTGCGGGGTCGGGCCGGGGGGGGGTTAGTGGAAACACACACAGATCAAAGGGCACTGCGGGCAGCATTGTCATTACGCCTCACATAATCAAAGGGCTGTTATGTACCTGCACTGCCCCCTTCCTCTTCCTACAGCTGACATTTGCATATCCCTCGCAACCCGAGCTATAAATTCCTCCAGAAGCCCGCACTTATTCCTTCATAAATCTCCTCCTTGTCACTTTCAAATTACAAAGATTTATTTGCAGATGAACATGGGCAGTGAGGGAAAAAAAGGGAAAGTGGCGTGGGGTGGGGTGTGGGGGGGTAAAAAAAAAGAGCCATCTTCATCTTAACAGCTCAACATGGCGGGGGGAGTGGTTGCGCTATCTGCATATGCCTTTTGTGTCGCGGCTAATGGAGAGCCGTGCTGGTGGCAGCCCAGGAGTGGGGTGTGTGTGTGCGGGCAACAGCTCTCCCACTGATCCCCCACTCACGCGCGGCTCGCAAAACTATTCAACTTTCATTAAACTGTTTGATATCGGGTAAATATGAAGCACAGAGCTCGCCTGCTCCCTTTCTGACTGTTGCAGCCATTTCGCTTTTTCCCTCTCTCTCCTTCCCTCTCTCCTTCCCCTCTCTATCTCGTGCTCTCTCTCTCCCCTGCCTCTCTCTTTCACTCCCTCTCTCCCTGTCTCTCTCTTGTGCTCACGTTCTCTCCTGTACTTCTTCTCTTTTTCTCTCTTGTGCTCTTTCTCCTCTCTCCTTCATTATCTCTCTCCCCCTCCTTCATTCCCTCCCTCCTACTTTCACTCCCTCTCTCTCTTTCTCTCTTGTGCTCTTTCTCCCCCCTCTCTCCTTCATTCCCTCCCTCCTTCTTTCTCTCTCTCTCTCCCTCTCTCTCTGTCTCTTTCTCTCTGGTGCTCTCTCCCTACCCTCTCTCCTTCATTCTCTCTCGCTCTCTCTCCTTCATTCTCTCTCTCGCTCTCTCCCTCCTTCATTCCCTCCATCTCGCTCTCTCTCCTTCATTCTCTCTCTCCTTCATTCCCTCCCTCTCTCTCTCACTCCCCTCGCTCTGTCAGGAGCATGTTTGTGGCTAAATGGGAGACCTTTGAAGATGTAGTTAGTTCTCAGACTCCTTTATTCCTTTGTAGCCGTTTCATAGTGTTGAAACAGTGATTCATGTATGGCTCATGCAGCCTCCATTAATTTCATGTAATGTAGCTTTTATCTTGGTAGCTGGGACAACTATCTCCAGCCCTGTCTCTTCCCAGCATCTTTCTTGCAGACTATTACTTTTTTTTTTCTTCTTACTTTGGGCTTCTGCTCTCCTTCTGCTTTTTTTTCTATTAGAGATAGCAAAAACTTCAAACTCGCTCTGGAAATAATGGAAAATGTGGTGTAGGTGTTAGCTGTAGCCTAAGGGTTATTTTTTATTATTTCTCTCTCTCTCTCTCCCAGTTTGCGGGAGATAGCAGCTCCCATGTGCGGAGTGGAGGAGCCAGATCTTGGGCTTGATGGAGTGCTGTCTGATTCTGAATCAGAGGGATGTTCTCACAGAAAAGGGAGCCGCTAGCTTGTTTCAATTGAGCCTATTTGTTCATTTGATGTTGGTTTGAGTTTTTTAACAGCTCAAAAGTGTCTCTCCCTCCTCCAAACTCCCCATCCCAGAGGTAAAGTGGATTGTGTTTTTTCTTTTCTTTTCTTTTTTCATTGCTGATATGTTGAAGCCAGTGGTCTTGTTTGTTTCATTATTTTGTTACATTGGCCCAATATACTGGAAAAAACAACTGCTTACTGTTAGGGTCTCTATCTGTACACACCTGAGCTAGGCAGATTTGGGTGTAAGTCATTATTCATATACTGTGCGTGCCCTTGGAAGTATAATTTCACTGTGCTGCTGCTACTACTACTACTACTATTACTACTAATAATAATATGACTACTACTACTACTGCTATTACTATGATGACTACTACTACTATTATGATTATTACTACTACTAAGACTACTACTACTACTACTACTACTACTACTAATAATAATAATAATAATAATAATAATAATAATAATAATAATAATAATAATATTTATTTATCAATTTACCTTCACCTCCCACTGTCTAGATGCTAGCATTGATACATTGATTGATTGTTTAACGAAATGAGCGCTTAATTTCATTCCATATTTGTGATATCTAAACATAAAAATCAAGTGACATGCTGCTTGGTCACTTACATCAGGCCATAGCAGGCCTTGCACATTTCCAGTGATCTTAACGCCGTTCCACAATGAAGCAGAGAACAGACACGGAGTGAGATAAGACCTCATATTGTACAGGTGTATACAATGCAGTAGAATATTCTGGTTCTTTTCTGGTTCACAGCTGACATCAATACAAGGCTGATGACTGTCGATGGGAGAATGACACCAAAGCACAACACTGTAAGAGTGGTCCGTCATATGGCAGCAGTTTATAAGCAAGTGACCAGCTAAAAATCCCATGCTGAAAAATACATTTCTCACTTATATTAATCAGATATCAAGCCACTATCAGATGCCACTATCATAATTGGTGGCCTAACACACAAGATACCTCTCTCTAGTGTAGTACACACACATTGATATGCTCATTCAATGAGACAATGATGATAACCAGTTAGTCATTATATTAAAACCCTGGTAAATTGTGTTTGATGGTCATGAAACATTATTCACTGATAATATAAATGACATAAACGATTCTTTCTTACTTGCATCTCATGAGTACAATGTGCTACCTCTCATAGGCCCAGGATGGTCATAAGACCAGATTGGTGAAAACATGTTCCAGCCAACTGCACTGAGCGCAAGCTGCTACCAGCTGTTCGTCGTAGATGTGCTGATGGACTGATGGACCGGCTTTATCCGTCTGTTTAGCAGAGCGCTGCTTGCATGTTCTATGTCAGGGATACTCACACAGGCACTCAAGGCCAGAAGTGCTGCTGGTTTTCCCTTCTCCCTGGGAGATGCGTAATTGATCGATTAATGCCACTGATTGACCTGAGATTTAGACGACCCGGTGTCCCAGGTTTATATCCTGCGGGATTATAGGGGAAGAATGAAAATCAGTACCGCTGGCCTTGAGGGGCTGTATCTGAGTATCCCTGTTCTATATCAAAGCCAAAACAACTGAACTGTGAATCGACAGTAACCCTTTCCGTGTCTCACCATACGCAGGTTTCTTCCCTAAGAGAGTTGCTACGGTGCACTGCTGTGGGCTGCCATTTTGTTTCAGGTAAAATGGATGGCTGTTCTGATTGGCTGAAAACCTAGTTGGAACAAGAAAGAGAAGCTGCTATTGGCGTAACAATGAAACTTCCTGACTGTAGGTGGAGAGACAGAGAAATGCTATGGTTATTTTTCTTATTGGGTATTAACATTGTTTTTTTCCAAGTGTGCCATAGCATTTTGTGCTAAATGTCTGTACACCTGCTTTGGTTGGCAGTAACGTTGGGTTCAAATGCAATGACCTTTGTTCCCTATGCAATTTTAAAAGCAGCATAACCAATATAATTTTATTTTTGTTGAATTTATTTGAAATGGATTCTATGCCGTTATTTTCCTGTGCTTTGCGCCTGAATCAGTTTTCTACTTCTTCTGGGCAGCCATCCAAATTATAAAGGCATTGGGATGCTTCTTTTCAATAGCAATACCCTTCCGCCATTAACGCTCATTAATGTCTGGTAGATTTCTGACACATACAGGTTCAATGTTTCCCCAGTGGTCGTTATCTGCCAGCTATGACCAGCTTGAAATGATCTCAGAACATAACTTGAGCCGGTCAAACCTTATTGAGTATGGAGCTGGCCTGAACTGGTCACCCAGCTACAAGCTGTTTCAAAACCTAGCTTGAGCTGTTTTTTTTTCAGCAGGGTGATTGACTGGCTCGGGTGAACTCTCTGTGGGTTGGGCACCCGGGGAGTAACACCCGTTTAATTTAGTTGTAAGTGAGGAGTTTGCCGTGTCAGTCTTAACAAATACAATGTCTCTCTGTCTGAAAGATCCAAAATAGCACCTCTTCATTTCATTCACTGCTCGGCATCCCTCTCGGAGATAAGCATCGCGTGTAAAATGTCATGGGTTAAGTTTACTTTTTTTTTTAGTTTGAATGCAAAACTATGAGTCATGCTCAGTCGCAAGAAAGGTCAGCCGAATGACGAAGCCGTGAACATACTGCAGGCACCATTTATAGACCCTCTCTTATTGCACCTCTCAAACAAAGTCAGAAATGAGGTCTGCATGAAAAAAAAGTTTGATATAATAATAACTTCTAACTTTATAAAATATAAATATAAATAAATGATTCTTCATTAACCATTTTTTTTTCGCCAAAGCTTTTTTTTTTTCATTTGAAGAATTCTCATTCACTCATTCTTTAAAATGTGGCAGTATTACTGTGTGTGTTTGTGCTGTTGCTGCTGGTCTCTGTGCTGTACACTGTGTGCAGTGCCCTGCTCTCCCTGTGCTGGTCTCTGTGCTGTACACTGTGTGCAGTGCCCTGCTCTCCCTGTGCTGGTCTCTGTGCTGTACACTGTGTGCAGTGCCCTGCTCTCCCTGTGCTGGTCCCTGTGCTGTACACTGTGTGCAGTGCCCTGCTCTCCCTGTGCTGGTCTCTGTGCTGTACACTGTGTGCAGTGCCCTGCTCTCCCTGTGCTGGTCTCTGTGCTGTATACTGTGTGCTGTTCACTGTGTGCAGTGCCCTGCTCTCCCTGTGCTGGTCTCTGTGCTGTTCACTGTGTGCAGAGCCCTGCTCTCCCTGTGCTGGTCTCTGTGCTGTATACAGTGCCCTTGGCTCCCCACGCTGGCCTCTGCAGTGCAGTGTAAGCTGTGTTGTATACTGTGTGCTGTACACTGTGTGCAGTGCCCTGCGCTCCCCATACTGGCTTCTGCAGTGCAGTGTAAGCTGTGTTGTATACTGTGTGCTGTACACTGTGTGCAGTGCCCTGCTCTCTCTGTGCTGTTCACTGTGTGCAGAGCCCTGCTCTCCCTGTGCTGGTCTCTGTGCTGTTCACTGTGTGCAGTGCCCTGCGCTCCCCACACTGGCCTCTGCAGTGCAGTGTAAGCTGTGTTGTATACTGTGTGCTGTTCACTGTGTGCAGTGCCCTGCTCTCCCCATACTGGCCTCTGCAGTGCAGTGTAAGCTGTGTTGTATACTGTGTGCAGAGCCCTGCTCTCCCTGTGCTGGTCTCTGTGCTGTTCACTGTGTGCAGTGCCCTGCTCTCCCTGTGCTGTTCACTGTGTGCAGTGCCCTGCTCTCCCCATACTGGCCTCTGCAGTGCGCTCTCGGGGTCCACCTGTGTCCCAGCGGGAGACCTGTTCCCTGCCTGTTTTTTATTCCAACAGAAGAAGAAAAAAAAAACGACACAGAAAATGTTTTCATTGACTTGGCGTGGGCAATCAGCAGCTCGCATACTGCACAGTGATTAATTAACCATTAGTCTCCGCGCTGCGGCAGTTAAGTAAAAAAAAAAGAAGAAAAAAAGCCCGGCGTATCGGCCATTCCGTGCCAAGGAGAAACCTTTCCCTCCCCAGATTCCCCACACGAGCCGGAGCTCCGGGCCCTGTGGCAGGGGCCGGGGTGGGGTCCTCACAGCTCTGGCATATGTAAGGACGCCCGAGCTCGGCTGGGCGGAGGCCCCGCGCCGGGGCTGCCTCGCTCTCCCGCCACCGAGGGTTAATTTCCTGACGGCGGTCTGGCGGGCAGGGCCGCCGCCCGCGGAGAGGCGCACGCTGTGATCCAGAGCCGGCCGACGGCATTAATCCTCCCGCATGAAGGCTGCCATATGTAAAATGTCCGCCACAATCAGGCTGCAGCAGGTATGGTGCAGAGAGGAATATGGATTGCGGAGCGGGGCGATGGAGGGAGGGCGGGGAGGGGGGGGGGGTGAACGGAAGTGGCCAGGGAGAGACGGAGGGAAGGAGAGGGGGAAGAAGAGAGGGAAGGACACGGATGGAGGGAGGGGGCAGAGACGTAAAGGCCTTATAAAAGAAGAGTGCACAGACTGCACTTCATCATGATTATTAAAGTCTCAATCTTTCTCCCCTCTTTAACATTTGGAGCTCTAAGGTTTCCGTGCCAGGAAAGGTCACAGCCACGATTTATTGAGCATTTATTGGGGCTCTTTTTCCGGAGCGGTGTGCCGGTGCCTTGTCGCTGCACTTTTGGGGGGCGGACAGGGAGATAAGGTCCTGTCGGGTCAGAGGAGGAGAGGGCTAGCATGGGGCGCTAATGCTAAACTCAGCACTGCAATGCTCTTTTATACTGTCGACTGAAGTGTATTTCAAACAAATCTTTCCTTTTGGAAGCTGGTGTTCCTCTAATCCTGCTGCCCCGTTTCATTAGAAATGTCTATTTCTTTTTCCACTTAAAAGTGTCAATTGCTCTTTCTAATAAACATACTTTTTTGCTGAGACGACACGCCCTAGAAGTGCTATTCAGCCGGTTTGACTATCGTTCAAACTTCTCAGTGTTCATACGATATTTAATTACGCTGCAAAAGAGGACAATGCTTTGACTTGCGGCAGCAGTGCAGTGGCTACGCGGGCTGACTGTACCCAGTGGTTATTTGTCCTAATTCCCACCCCCATTGTGATGTACTTCAACTGCAATTAAACTGCAGCTGTTTCTAAATTGACTGGATTGCAGCTTAAACGCCAGTGGGCCGCGGGAAGCTTCGTCTTAGCCGCCCCCCCCCCCCCGCGCCCCCCCCTCCCCAATCACCGCCGACTCCGCCCCCGCGCCATCGGTCTCAAACGGCGAACGCCTCGCGCCTGCCGCATCCCGTTCGCTCGTCCGGGGACCCCGCCCACCGCGCGTCTCACCAAAAACCCGAGGCTGTCCCGCAAACTTCCGCCGCCCGCCCGCTGCCAATTTTCC